>NC_079154.1:59085767-59320690 GCF_947563725.1 Argiope bruennichi
GAAAATTTTAATTTTTCAGATTGCAGTGTTGTTGCTGTTTATTACCTTTCTTTATACATATTCATGAACAATAAATATTTGCTTATATTTTTCTTATTCCTGATGCAGCCTCTTTCAGTCAGATTAAGTTTTTGTGTAAAAGATAATGATTATTTGGTATGGCATTTTGTGCCTGCAAAAATATTTTTGTTTAACATTTTTGCTTCAGTCATTTAGGAAATATGTATCTGAAAACACAAATCCTCTTTTTGAATGCTATTAACGGCATGCCAGGGATTAATCGCCAAAAAAAAAAAAAAAAAAAAAAAAACTCGTCAAGGATAACATGATAGATTTAGTAAAAATGCTAAATTCACACAAAAAAAATATTTGTAATTACTATACGCTAGTGCCATGTAAGACATTTTCTAGGATAACATTTTTAATATAGAGTAAATGTTAAAGGTTTGGGAAGACCCCTCTCGCTGGCTATATATACTTTTTTGCTGCTATATAATTGCTAACAAATTTAAAAAATAAAATAAAGAAAGAACGAATCAAGAAACATTAATTATCGTATTACGATGTTTTGTATTGAAGTTTAAATTCCCTTTTAAATTTTCTTTATATCTATCTCGAGTTAAAGGAAGCCATGATCACCTATTGACCTTCTTAGCAGCAATCGACCCCTTTCTTGTTGTGCTGACCTTATAAGGGCTGCTGCAGATCGTGGTGCCTGTCATCGCATGTATTAGACCGATAATAAGTCAAAGAACTCGGCAGAGCGATATCATTATCTTGGCATGATGCCGCGTCGCTCATCGATTAAGTGTTGTAGTATCTTCCCAAAGTTGCATTGAAATAGTTAATGAAGCAGCGATAATGCTGGCGCGGAAGGGCGCGCTGCATGACGGATATATGGAGGGGATGAAAACTGGATGAAAAAGTGGTAGTGTTTGGAATTCGTTTTGATTTAAAAATAAAAGTGGTTTTGTTGATTTGAATGGGTTTTATCAGTGTTGATTTTTTCATCTTGAGAAGACACCAAATGATGTTTATGCGATTTTAAATTGTTTCATCGAGTGTTGGATTTCAATTCATTTGTGATTGTTTTTATCTGATAGTATAACTCATGTGAGGTTCTGGTTAATTGTTGCTGAAGGAAGTGAGGTCAAAGTGAAGGGCATTTCAAGATTGGGAAATTGAAATAATTTTGATCTTCTCTGCTCACAATGGCGGAATAGAGCATTTCTGTTTATTTTAATAATTTAGTGAAGAGACTCTCGTTTTTATTTATTTTTATGATTGCTTGGCTTCTACGCTTCTATTTAAGCAGATGTTTGATCTTTAAAAAACTTTCATAAAGTTCCTTTTATTATTAAACAGATAAGAACCAGATGAATTTTAGTCTGAAAAGTATTAGTATTTTCCTAATATTCCATTAGTCATTGAATTTTCATCTTTTGCGAACCTCTTTATTTGGTAAATAAACCAATTATACCTGTTTAATCGCCTTGTTATGATCCGTATCAGCCCAAGGGTGCATTGTAGGCTAGGCCTATGCCAGTGTAGTCTAAAATCCACCTCTTACTATTTATAATGCATTATTCAAATAATTCATGCAATTGTTACTTTTCTTTTGCTGTATCAGTCAGATTTCAATTTTGTTGTGAGAGCAGAATATGAAAGAATGCTTTTTCAAATGAAAATGCTGATAAATGCAAACAAGGAACATGTAAATATATATTCTATTTACGGGATCTACTAACAGTTGAAACTTTTCTTGTTGAAAGTATCAGTATTTATTACATTTTCTTAAATATTTATTTGTGATAAATATTATACAATATATTTTTAAGTTACCGCGATAATAGATTTGATATTAATTATCAAATCATATTAGAAACCAGTATTTAGCTTTTCAACTAACATAATTTCGCATAGTTCTCCGAATAAATAATTTTAAATTATATCTTAGCATGTTTAAGAAATTTACAAATCTTTTATGACCATTTGCAATAAATGTTATTCTGACCTATAAATTCTGTTTTACCGTCAAATTTCTAAAAAAAAAAAAAAGATTGTAATTTGATAGGATGTCAAATTGGCCATGTTAATGGCAATTTTGGGCGGTTATGAGACTGCAAGAGTAAATGGAAACTGTTCTTTTTTCGTCGTCTCCTTACGATTTATTCATCCCTTGAATTGAAATATCAAGTTCATTTCGCTATGAATTTTCTTTAGCAAACTGATAATGAAAAGCTACATTCGTCAGATATGACTGAGAGTCGATGCTTTTTATAAAACGTTTTATTCATGAAAAAAGTCCGTAAGTTTCTATATCAGTTCTTCAATATAAAAATTAAATTGTCTGCTTGAACATGCTGACTGAACAGTTCAGCAATATAATCTTTGATATTCAAGTTCCATTCCTTGGTATCTTGTAGTTAACAACTGCATACAATACCGTTTTTAATTTTCATGGTTCACAAACTCCAGTTTTTTCCCATTATCTAAAAAAAGGTAATGACGACTTATAATTGTGAGTAGATAATAATCAAACATGACAAAACTTGTTGATCTCTAACCGACTTTTAACTTACTGGATAAATAATGAGAAATAAAGACTTCAATTTACTTTCGTGCGAACGTGTTTACATTGGAAATCAGATTTTTCGACTATTTGCGACACCCCAGGAAATAACGAACAATAACTTGAAATCACCTATAAGACAAAAGCAAGAACACACACGACCCTATTGAGAAACTGGAACATTCGTTTGTGTGTTTTTAGGGGGGGACGAGGATGTCCAAAGACAAGGCATCTGCCACATGGGATCCGCCCACGGCTGTAAGACTACCCTATGTACACTTCCGATTCTTCCATTCACTCCATCTTTGAAGAATCGTCTGTTCATCCCCCCTCCGGCAAAACAAACATGACGTGTGTTGCGGCCGGCTTGCTTTATTTTTTTTCTTTTTTTTTCTTCACTCTTTTCTGTGAGCCTGAGGTACTACAATCGTCTGCACGCTCTGAAGGTTAGAAAGGGATGAATGTTGCTTTTATTTTTACGCATTTTTGTTTTCACTTTCGGCGAAGGCATATTTCACGGGTTTCCGTTTGTGCGGCGGCATGGAAGACTGCACTCGCGTGGGATGTTCGTGGAAATAAAGCTTCTGCAAATTCATTCTGAAGTATTGAATTGCTTAAGTGGATTTAATTGTTATGTGAAATGAGACAATTGTTTTGAAGCGTTGAAAAGCGAACTAATAAAGATCTTTTGTTCGAGTTTCTAATGAGAGGAAAATTATATATCAGTTTGCTGTACATTTTGAAGGCATTCTTTTATCACACGTTTTAGAATGCATTTTTTAAATGTTCTGTTGTTTGCTCTTATTGCAATGGTTTTGTCGGATGTTGTGCACATTATTCGATGTATCTTTTTTCCTTTAATATTTCCAAATAATGTATTATACAGAGTGATTCTAAAATCATGAAGCAAACTTTGAAGGGTGGGGTAGATCTCACTAAAACAAACAACTATTTTATAAGAATATATGGCCGAAAGTGAGGTAGTGAGGCACAAATATAAAAATATAATAAAATAACAGAAACATAAAATGTTATTAGCAACATACTTAACGAGTGTTTCAGAAACTGGTTGCATTTGCTGGAAATTGCATCCGCCAATACGCATACATGCTTGGCGACCTCGATGGCTTGATTGGTTTACAATGTTGGCAATAGTTGAAAGCAATAAAGCGGAGTGCCAGTATTTGAATCTGTTCGCCAATCACTCCACCGACGCCGCCAAACTTGAATTACTGTCGGCAATAACAATGTGCATTTATTATGAACTTTGCTGTAAAAAGGGCATTTAGAGACAACGTTGAAAATAAACAATGTTTTTCATTTCATGTTTGTTTGTTTGTTTGTGTTTGTGTGTGTGTGTGTGTCAACGTGTCACTTCTACCCTTATATTTCTATACAAGAATTGTTTGTTTTAATGAGCTCTATCACCCTCTCAAAGTTTGTCCCATGATTTTAGAATCACCCTGTATTTTACGAATAGGTTCAATGTAAAAACACATTTTATTACATATTTTATATTGTAAAAATAGTAATGATGATTTCTTTTACGAAATGCAGTATGCCGTGATAAAAGATATTTTACTTCCATTGAGAAATTCCAAACATTTTCGTAAGCTAAACTTAGAATCTATTAATCGATTTTATATTATTGCAGGAAAATTCCTTTCGTTTGGTTTCATGAGAATTTGAGAACCCTATCTAAGATTATAATGAGTTTCTTGGAGGTAGTTATGAATTACTTAACTATTGCAAACTATTTTCTTGGACATTACCTAACATAGCTGCTCATTAGCGACATTACCAATAGATTTACAGTGGGTGAGAGAGAGAGAGCAACCCCCTCCTTTTTTAAAAACCAAAACAGTATATTTTCCAAACGATATTAAACATGAACGCTATTACCGTATTTAAAATACATTTATATTAACTATTTCATTTTATGTTATTCATATTTAATTCTACGCCGTTTTAAAAACAGGCGAAATATCACATAACTAAATGATATTCTGTCTAGATGGGTTATTATTCTGTTAATAATATCTTAGATCTGATTGTCACAGACTAACTTACAAAAGCTATTGTACAAAGCCCTATGCTCATTGCCAGAGTGCTTAACAAACAAACAAACAAAAAAGAATTATATTTTGTCGCGCACTTTAAATGTAAGTATATACTAAGATTAAAAATAAGCAATAAAGTCTCGGAATTCTAGCAACCAAAAAATTACACACTCAAATCAAAACTAATCATCAAAATCGGATCGAGAGAAATAGTGATCTACAACAACAACATCAAAAAAGTCATTACCAAATACAAAATTTAAAAAAATTGCGCAAAGAAAAATAATAAATTTTTTTCCAATTGTCCCGTCATTGAAAATATAATGAATCAGCATTATAAAAAAATTGCAAACTTCAGCTCATTAACCTTTGCTACAATCCAGTATTAAAAAATTATAGTTTATGACTCCATAATTAATATTATTCATATAGCTTTCTTCACACTTTTTTTAAAAAAAAAAAATCTGAGTTGTTAAGTAGAAATTGCGATTTCGCTTCAGCAAAGATATTTTTAAACTTAGTCCATTGTTACAGGCGGCACTGCACAATTATATATATATATTCTGATGTTATAGTTATTATTAATTAAGAAATAAATTGACTAGTGACCAGCACTATTATTTTTAGAAACGAAAGAAAAAAGGTCAACGGTGTTTCCCATTTGTTTCTAATATAGTTCAAAAGTATTGCATTCATCTGCTATCTAATAACATACCCAGGTGCAGACTTACAGGCATGTTTTGGATAGCCAACTCATCAATTTTAACAGTAAAATTGCTGTTATGTATTTTTTCAGGGAAATGTACTTTTCAGTTGGACTATTGTAAACAATAATGATGGAACACATTTCTTTTAAGGAAGGTTTTTCATTTTATGCATTTTAATATAATACGAAATAATTTCCACTTATTCATAATACATAAAATTTAATATAAAAGTTCGATCTTTAATGTATCATCATTACATTATATAAAATCATTGTATAAATTGACATTACAAAATTACAGATGGGAAAACATTAAATAATCATAACGTAATGAAAACAACCATTAAAAAACACTGCCCACAATAAACTAAAAGCGTTATACATTAAATCCACAAATGAACCTCAAAGAAACACAAACAAAAGAGCATAAAAAAAAGTCAGTTTCCGGTTAAATAATTATTGTGTTTTACTGGATGAGCTTAGAAATTCAAATGATTCCTAACATTAAAAAAGAATCAGCTCTTTTTAAAAAGGAACGCATACACAACCTTTTTTTCTTTCTTTATTTTTCACAATGTTGATATAAATCCGGACGCACCGTTACCATTAATTAAAATAATTTGCTGCTACTCCTTATAGTATTTGCATCAGCAATTTAAATTAGTAACTGCAACTCATTATTTTCCAATACAGAAATTCTGGCCCGAAGATCTGCATTGCAAATTATGGGTACAGATGGTAATGCAATTATTTAAATCTAAATCCGATGATATTTATTTGGACGTTTTAGCGAGGCGGAAAAAATTATTATTCGGTCATATTCAAGCATATAGGTTCCATTAATTCTTTATTTTTAATTCACGGTCTGCATTCTGGCTCCTTTCTTTTTATTCCCGGCTCGCATAAAAATAAGTGGTTTCTCTCGAGTATATCACCAAAAATGGATTACGAAATTATATTAATTGAATTAAGATTTATTTTCCCAAGATGTGCTTTGCAGTAAGTATGACGATAAACAAACTACTGGAGTAGAGAATAAAAAGAAATAATAGCTATAAGGTTGTTTAAGTGAAAGATTTCGGACACAAAGAAAAGAAGGAAAAGATTTAATATATGTACATATGCTGGCTACATATTAAAACTTACCGATTGAAAATAGCTATGTTGACTTTGTATTTCTAATTTTTATTCGGAAATGGGAAATTCTTTTTTTCAGAATTGAAAAAAAATATAATAACAATAATAATAATTATTATTATTTTAAAATTTGTTTTTGTCAAAAATTATTATTTTGTTACCCATTTATCTTTTTCTAGTCTAAAGTGGAAACCCATTTTTCAGAAAATCAGAGTAGCCGCTACATACAATTTCGAATTATATGGGGCTATGCCAAAAAGAAATAATTGATCTTGTATGACATATTAAGCTGATAACGAAATATACCGGTAAAGCGTCATGTCTCTTCGATATCAATACCTAAACAATATTTAATGCCGTTACCACTAAATATTTTTGGAAAGAGAGTCGCTCGTTTCTTTTTGGAACTTCTTATTCCTTTTTGTTTTCTATTTTTTGGCGTATGACGCAAATAGTAATGATATTATTTACATTACATTGCAAAAATTCATTTCTTTAATACTTTTGTTCGAGAAACGAGATAAGCAGAATCAAATATGGAAACCTATTTTGCCGTTTTCATATCAGGAGACATGTGAGTTACATATATGATTTTTAAAAGAAATGTATGGTAACTATTTAAAAAAAAAAAAAAAAAAATGTCGAAAATTCGACTTTTGAGATTTTGATGTATCCTCAACGATATGAAATATAAATTGAACATCAAATAAATTAAATCATTTCGTAATGCATTTTAATATTCATTGAATATTAAGAAATTTTCTTATTAAAATTTATTGTGGTAAAATTTATTCCTATTAGCGTCTGACGCTTTTATACTTCTGTTTTTTACCTCAAATTGTCAATAAAATTCCCCCCCCCCCATTGAAAGGATACTAAACAAAGCATGTTTTTGTAACGTTTTCTTTAATAAATATTATTTTATACTTTCAATCATTAATATATTTCATAATTCATTATAATAATTATAATAAAATTTTGTAATTCGTTCCTATTCCCTTGTATTTATTCCTAAATGACTCTTTCTTTATGGGATAAAATTTAAGTTATCAGTTAATTTATAATTACGTTCTGAAAACATTAAAACATCGCATTACTGTCTAGAACACGTGCTTGTGCAAAATTTTAGATTCTGATTTATTTAGGAGTGAAAAATTAATAATCAGATGCCATCTTTATAAACGTGAAAGAAAATAAATTATTTGTGAATATTCGAAATTCGAGAAAATTCTCTACGCAGAAAATTTACTGTTTTAACGTATATTTAGCTTATTAATTTTTTAAAAATGAATTAGACAATAAAAAGAGATTCGTCACTCGAAAGATCCGGTTAGTAAATTTTGGTTGAAGCAATCAAAATTTAAACCGCACTTTTGGATTATTCATAAGCTGTTTCTCTAACTTGTGTATTCACCGAACCAACTGTATTCTAACCATGAAACGTGATTAATCAATCAGTACATAATAGTGGACCTCTGAGTGCGTGGGCTGTCCTTACTGGACAAGTACATCAATTGTGTGGTTGCCGGTCACTCATGTGTCGGCACGTTTCCCTCTTCTCGTTAATTGTTTAATTGCCATCTTGTGCAAAGTGGGTACAGGGGCTTTTGTCTGTCGCCATTACCGTTCTATTTTGATTTCAGATTTCCGTTTTCTTTGAACTGGGAGTTCATTGTTTGCTGGGGTGTGTCACGGTGTTATTGTGTGTTGATATTTGAAAAAAAAATATGTGGACGGTTTTGTTGTGGTGAATCTTTCAAGTACTTCGTTCAGTTTAAATTGATGACCACAACTATACTTTGTGAATTAATAATTTGTGCCATTAGCTCTTCAGTTTCATTCTAAGAATTCAATAAATTTTAGCGAAGTTAATACGATAATTAAGAAACGATGAGTGCTAGATAGATAAAATATATTACGCAAATTTAATATCTATAGTATAGTCACGTATCAAAGTGTGAGCCAAATGTGACCAGGGGTTGACCGTCTGTCGGTCTTTATTTTCAGAAATATACAAACGTGATAATTTAAAACGCAGTCACTCAAACGTAGTAAATTTGGGACGGGATTTTGTTATTACAACTGAGGTTTTTTTTCAATAGGTGGAGGGGGGAAAAAATGTATAAAACACAAATTCGATTTTTGGATGTTATTAACGAATGCCACGGATTAATCGTCAAATAACTCGCCAAGTATCACATAATAAATTTCAGTAAAAATACTAAATTCACGCCAAAAGTTAATATTCCGTAACTATCGTACGTCAATGCCATGTAAGGCGTTCTCTGGCATGAAGATTAGAGAGTATGCGAGAAAGTTTTGGGGAAACCATTCCTGTTGGTTTAAAGTGTGATAAATGTTTTTTAAAGTAAAAATTCAGTAATTTTTATTTCATAAATGTCTTTTTAAATATTATGATATGTATCCAAAAGGCATCTGCATAATTTTTTTGATTCTATTAGAATTTTATAAATGCATTGTAGAAATTGCTAAATTTATATTCTAAAAGTAGATCATTTTTCTTGGGAATCAATATATTTATATATACATAATATATTAAAAACATTTAATGGAATGTCAGATTTTCCAAAAGTTATGATTATGGAATTCTGATACTGCTAGAATTTCATGCTAAAAATGATATCCAAATCTATTAAAGGATTTCTTTTATTAAAGTTATTATTAATTCTAGATTGTTATTAATGAAAACTATTGCCTGTGATTAAAAAAGATAGATTAAAATAGCTTGCATTTTCACGATTATTTGATATTCAGAAAATCTTAACTACTTAGATATGTTTCTTTGTAGAAATTCATTTTCTTGGAATTTTTTAGAAAGTATAAATTGCTTCTGTTGATACATTATTCAAGCAGAGAGTCTTGAAGCTATATAAATCATCGAACACACCCGTGGAATCATTCTATATTTTACTTACTGTTAGAGTTCCAAGTTTACACTTCCTTCGTTAGCAAATAAATAAAGCTTAGATTCTTGAATAACGAAATTAGATAAACAGAAACTCATTTCAAAATTTCATGATTTGTTTCTGTAAAAGACAGGACAGCAATAAGAAAAAGAATATGGTTATAAGTTCCTTTCCCCCTGTAGAGGTAGAAAGAATACAAACTCATATATTTGGTATATAGGAAAATCCTGATCGAAGGATTCGGATTCGCATTTAGATTACATATCGACACTGAATCCCAGGGCCATAATGATACCGAATTTGTATTGTAGATGTTAATCACGGATAGATTTATATACTTGGCATTTCTTTGTGACTTTCTCAAACTATAATCAGTATTCTGCATATTGTGGGTTTTGTACACATTACAGCTGCCTTCGAAATTTAAATGCCCTGAGGTTTATGTATTGTAAATTTTTGAGAATATGGTCCCTTTGATATCGATCACACTCAATATTGCCAGGTTCATTTTAAAATACTTTCTGTTTAGCTTCAATACGGAATGTTAATCTAACTAAACTTAATTTACTCTTTTTTGCTTTAAACTTCCATAGAAACATCATTTCATAATGTAGGCACGAGTTCCTTTGTAAAATTGGATTTTAATTTCGATAAAAAAAAATGTATTTAAGAAAAAGCATAATGAATGCTAAGTGGAAAAAATTACCCACGTGTCGCTTTATAATGGGATATTTATGCCTTAAATTTATTTCACAATTTTTTCCCTCTTACTTGAATTTCATTGATGGAAAAATGAATATAATTTCTGTCAAACTGATGCTTTTATTATTACGAAATAAAACTGATATTTCATGCCCACTTTTAATTTATCAAATAAAAAGACCGTTAACTACGCATAATCTTTTCTAGTGATGCGCTTAGTTAAGTTTACTTAGTAATTTCAATTACCATTCGCTTTTCATTTAAGCGGAAAATAAATATCCTATAGACGTCGATGCATTCTTGATCATTTCGCCGCTGCTGCCTCTCTTTAATCTCGTATATCCTTAACTGGGCCCCAAATGGTTGCGATTAAAGTACCGGTTGCTCCAGTTGTAATTTCTGGGGCGAAATTCACTCCACACTACCCCTTCACCCTGTCATCGAACTGTGAAAGTCTGTTTTCGTAGCCGACGAAAGCCAACCCTTCAAACCGATAACAAGAACTTTTATACTCTCAAAAGTTTAGAAGGAATTGGCATGGCGTAGAACTTCTGTATTTCCACCTCTTCTTCTTTTTACACAATCCCGGTTATCAGTTAAGTGGCCAGTTAAGGGTTACCTACCCAAGCCCTACATGGGTAGGTAAAGTTGGCTGGGAAGTTGGCATGGAAAGTTGGCTGACTGCAGTTCATATCCTTTTGTAAAAACCCATGGACCGATAATCGGAAAGAGAAATTCGTAGCTTTATTGTTTCCAGAAAACATAATTTATCGTTTGGTGATGTTGAGGGTGGGCTGTAGAAGATTTAGCAACCCCCTTTCCTCTACCACTCGAGAAGAGCCTTTTCAGAGAAAGCGGAATTGTCCTAAGTGCTTTCGAGAACTGTCTCTCCCATTCGTAAGGCTGGAGGATATCCCCATTGAGGTTTGAAATTAATTTTAGACCCAGGATTCTTATTGTAATCGAGATTCGGGGTCGTTAATGGTTTTGGAATTAGACGCTCGTTAAATAACAATTAAAGAAAAATAAGCATTGGAAATGGATTTGGAACATATTTCGTGTTGTGTCCAGACTTAACGCCTAATAAATTGGTGACTCGTCATAAATGTTCAGAATTTTCCTTAGTAATTTCGAAGTGCTTGGATATTAAAACTGTAATTGTTGCAATTCTCTATCATAAAAAATTTGGATTAGCGTAAATTAAAAATGCTAAATATTTTTTTCAAAAAGTTATGACTTTTTTAAAAATATGATAATGGCTAAAATTTAATTTTCTGCAGTCAATATTATGCTGCCATAATGCCAGATTTATATGCTGTGAAATGATATATTAGAATTTAGCCTTTTAAATCGAAATTTCTGTGGATATTTATTTATTATTAAAGATGTATCTTTTTAGTCGAATAATGTATCTAATAGTATTTCTGAACTGCAGTTTTTGTTTCCTTTTAGGAATGTTCTTATTTTAAATTATAATTTTTTTTTAACTTAGTGCTGATAAATTTTCCCCGTACTTTGTGAAGTTGCAATAAACTATACTAGTTTGCAGTTGCAAAAAATTTTGATAGAAAGAAACTACTATAAAATTCATCCATTTTCCTGTGTTTGGTATTCAAAAAACGGTTTCCATATTTAGTTAGTTTATAACCATGTTACCAAACTGGACCAGGTTTGAAAAATACATTTCAAAAATTTCAGAGTTGAAGATTTTTCTTTTTGTTGATCGAGAATGTAGTTTTTTTATGTACTAGTTAGGAATAAAAATTTTGGTTAAATCAATTATAAATTGAAGAGTGGCCAACGAAATTGGAAGTAGATTTCTTCGGCAGAATCTGAGTGGCAACTGTTATAGTAAATTTTTTTTTTTTAATTTTATGATTCATTTTTTAAAAATTTTTCTAATTGTGCTATTTATTTTTTGTATTCTTTAAATAATCCTCCGAAGAATCGCGTTTTCTGCCCTTCTTTTATTAAGAACAAGTATTTATTATTATCATTTATTCAATCAATTATTTCTTTATTTTCTGTTCTTGCGGGGCGCAAAAGTGGCTTGCTAGGGAAAATGTGTCGTTCGGAATTTAATAAATAATTGGCTTATTAATATATTTATTTTCTTGTTTCATTACACTTGAGCAATTCAATGATAATTTTATGTGTTATAACTTGGTAACTATATAATCTGTTTGCATACTAAGTAGTAATATATTTAGTGCAAAGTAATAATGTTTGAAATATGAATTTCGATGATACACGCACGCACACACAAACACACACTATTTTGTCATTTATTTGGGTAAAAGATTCGTTTTATAATTTTTGATAAATTTTTATTGCTGGTTTTGTTTTTCACCAAAAATTTTATGCATGGCATTTTAGGTATAATATTCATCTTCGATCTCCAAAGCTTTTTGTATAATTATTACTATATTGTAACTTTTTTTGTATAACTATAATTGTTGTATTGTTAGGGCATGGTTTCTATTGTTGTTTTGTTTAACTAAGTATTTCTAGAAAAGTGTGCTGATGTGTTTTAGTAGCTGTTACTCTTCTTGAGACATTTGGTGTTTTCTACTAGAGGCCTTTGGAAATTATGTCGGTTTTCAATTTTCGGTATCGACAAGATGTGTTAGTTTTATGGCGTTTTCATCTAATATCCCCGTTTGACCTTTGGCTTGGTTGGAGTTTGTTTATCCTATCTTTTTTATTAAGAGGAACCTTTCCTTTACATTCCTTTTATAAATAATTCTTTTCGACACTTTCTCAAGAAGAAATATTATATGTGAGAGAGCAAAATAGGTTGATTAAATATTCATATTGATTGGAAGAAAAAATTAATTGAATTTTAAAGAAATATTTCAAAATCGGATTTTCTAATCTGAAGCATAGTCTTTTTCTTTACCAGCAAAAGAAATCTTTTAATTCATTGATATTCAGATGCCTCTCAAAAATACTCGTTTTCATTATTCAAAATTTCTCGAGTTTCATTTTATGATAATGATTTCATGGTCCTTTTCGATATCAGTACTTATATTTAAAAAAAAAAAAATCTTTTGTAACAAGCATTAGTATCAAAATATATCCACTAAACGAATATAGTCAATTTTTAGCATCAAAATTTATTATTGGTTAACATTTTTGATTCATTAGAGTTTATAAAAATCTTTTTAACTCACAATAAAATCTGTTTATAAGTAATTATATTCCTATATATATGTTTGGTATTTGAAAAATGAAGAAGATTTATCTGTGTTGGCTTCTGTCTTAAAGTATTTTGAGCATGCTCTTTCCAAAGATGCGCCAAATCAAGCGATAATAAAGCATTCCAGTAACCATGCATTACCATCAGTTTAAATTGCAGCCCTTGCAAATAGAGATGAAAGATACCAGTGTTGATTTCAGAAAATACTTGTCAATTGTAGAGGAAAAGGTGGAAAGAGACTGTTTAAACTTCACAAGGAAATGTAACTTCGAATCCTAATCCTTGAACATTAGAAACATATTATTATCTAGATTACCGGAATACATAGTTATTGTGCACGCGGATATGGATATATAAGAGGAAATAGAACGATGCTAGTTACAATTTGAATTGTTTGGTTAATTTACATTGCTAATAACGGCTCGTAAATTTCAATGGTAACGTTTTAAACTTATGCATTCTGTAACTGCTGGTGGATCATTATTCTGATTAGTTTAAACGAGTGCATATTTCTGCATGTAGAAGCTGATAAAATGTTGAATATTTCTCGCGAACATATATGTTAAAATGATTATAATAATGTATGGAAATTTGAACATCTAGTGGAACAGTGTTTTTAATGTGACAAAATTTAAATCCAAATTGCCTACCTTTATTCCGATGCCAAACCTAAAATAATTTTGTATTCTCGAATTTCCATGCTTTGACATGTATTTCTTTTATCTTTTAAAAGAATCTGAATGTAAACCTACGCTGCTTTGATGCATATTAATATCACGTTACTTTTTGTTATAGTTAATTTTGAATAATGTTATGTATAATTAATGTATTAATTTATTGTATAATTTTTTAGCTGTTGCATTTTACTGAATAAACATTTATTAAATTTAAAATGAAAAATATATTTCTGATTATTTTTTCCTATATTCTTTATTCTTATTAAAGTGTATGGATCTTTATATCTTTAATCGTTTTAAATAAATTAAAATTTATTTTAAAACTAAATTTAAAGTTTTTGTAACCTTTTTTTTTTACATTGATTTGCGCTGATTTATATAAATGTGGTTGAAGAAGGAAGAAAGTGTTATTAGATTATTTAGTGTTAGAGAGTAATTATAATTTCTCAAGCTGACAAATGTTTAATAATTTTAATAAAAACAGATTTTAAAAGAATACTTTGATTAGCATATTAAATATTAAAAAAATATTAAATATTTAAAATATATAAATTTAAAATATTATATATATTTTTAATATATATAAAAATATTAATTAGCATTTTAAATATTTCAAAACGCATAAAAATGAATTAACTATTCATTTTTATAAACAATACGAAATATTATAATCAGATTTTTGCTCAAATTCAGTTCCAAGTTGTGTCACGTCATTGAAAAAGTATTTGATTAAATTTGTTTTATTATTATTATTATTATTATTATTATTATTATTAATAAATTCTGCAAATATTCACATAATTGTACATATTTTTTCTTGTATAAGAGGAAGTAAGTGAAAAGTGGATTACCAAATTTCGTTGTTATAAAAATGAATTAAATGAGTTTAATTGAAGTTTGTAATAAATGTAAGAAATTGAATAAATGTCATGAGAAATTCAGAAAAGATTGAAATATTTTTTTTTATAAATTTCTGATGAAATATTATTTTTTTAAATGAAACAGTTTTTCATTTGTTTTTTTCTTTAAGAATTTTTTTATTTTATTTAAAAGGCTTTGATATTAAGGTTGACAAAGTACATTAATAACTCTCATGTAATGACGATATCTCTGTAATAAAGGGTTTTTTGGTAATGTATTAGTTTTCTAATGTACATGCGACAGTTAAATTCATGGCACTTGAAAAGATTAGTTCCTTTCCCTTATCATCTTTCCCAGGAATCTATTTTGTTGGATTTGCTATAAAATTATTATTAATATTTTAAATTTTAAATTGTTACAACAGTAGACGTAGCATACAACTCCTATTAGTTATGACTGTATTTGATTTCAATAATTTCTTTTCTGGCGTTGGCATATTTAATATTTACAGTAAATAATTTTTCGGAGTTTAAAATATCTTAATTGCATATTCAGTCAAGGCTTCTTAGTCAATGCATATCAACATTTATGATAATAAACACTTCTTATTTTACGTGCTGTGCTTAAAAATTCAGGTATTTTATTGCACCTTACAGCCACCACTTCACAACCCTGTGTCTCATCTTTTCTTTCCTAGCCTGCTATTATTTTTAATTTCAGGTTCCTCAAGTGGCAGATAATAGCCCTGACGAGCAGTTGTGTCAATTAATGATGCGCCTTTCGTAATTAGGATGCAGGCTGCGTCTTACACCAGTGTTATTGCACCCCAAGTTTAATGTCCGCAACCTCTAAGAATAATTCGAGAAGCCACGTCGTTTTCATAATGTTGACTTCTTATCGCTTTATCTTAGTCGACGAGTTGTCGAAATGGTAAAAGGTTAAGTTCCGAGTGAATCGGCTCTCTGTTTATTTGTTTACTGTTTTGGCGCCTCAAGGCTTCGAAACTGGTAATGATGCAGGCAGTTGACATTAAAATGTCAATTGGTGCTTTTAAGAGAAGTCCACTATTCAGAAATTCTACAGATTGGATCTTTATTTGGTTGGGGGTTGTGGATTTAAGGGTTAAGCATAACTTTTATGAATATGACAGATATGTAAATATCTGTTCATTAAATCTAAAAGTTTATTTATTTGTTGGGTTGGTATATGAATGGATTTCTCGAATTAGAATTGTTTTAAGAAAATGTATTCATTTAGAATTATTTCATAATATTATTTTTAGTAAAATGATATACGATGATAAGTTACCAAATATGACTTAATGGTTTAAGTCATAGTATGGCATACAAGTCTTAAGGAAAAAAATTATAATTTTTATAGTCTGACTAGGTTCTTAATGTTCAGTTTCTGGGTGGGCTTAGTCTAAGATGTGTTTTGGTTTTTTTCTTCAAGCAAAAACATATGCAGACCAGTTTGTCCTGAAAGCTGCCTAAAATGCAGCCTATCACCATATTTCGAAGCTATTATATATGTATGTAATTTTGGATTTAATTTCCAGAAAGGGATAAATAGAATTTGCCGAAGTAAATTACGTATAAATATTTATTTTGAGAGTTGTAGATCCATTTCCAATTTTGAATCCAATCAGTCAGTGGGAGGAAGCAAGTTCAAAAGAGCAGGAGTATTCTCCCAAAACTTTTCTAGCATACTCTTTAATAAAGATTTATCCCAATGAATGCTTTGAATGGCATTGGTGATCAATAGATATGAAATATTAATCTTTGGTGTGAATTCATCATTTTTACTGAATCTGTAGTGGGGTCCTTGGAGGGCATTTTGGCTATTAATCCATGGCATATGGTCAAAAGTATCCAAAAACCGAATTTGAATTTCAGACTCGTTTTTCCCAACCGATTGAAATAAAAATTTGTCACAAATCTACACTTGAAGTCGCAAAATGGCGTACCAGATTAATGTTAATACTGACCAACAGATGGCCAACCTCTTGTTGGATTTAGCTGAAAATTTGGTAGGTGTCTTCCTTAAACATGTTAAATCTGTGTACCGATTTTTATCTATCTACTTCTCTCCGTGTTGTAGCTATCGTACTAACTAGTATTCGAACAGTCGGGCATCAGATTTCCTCTGAACATATTTTGCTCAAAATTTTATAGAAATCAACAAATTTGGTTGTAAGCATGCATGCCGAATTTCATCGTTTTTGCTCTAAGCGTTTTTGAGTTATCTGCCACAGACGGACATTTAACAAAAATGTGTTTTTCGAACTCAGGGGGTGGGGTCTTAAAACGTGGAGATTCGTCAAAATCTCGAATGTTAGAATTTTTTGACGATTACTGTACTTCATACTTCGTATATGAGAAAATAAAAACAAACTCTCTGCTATGTTACATAGGTAAGTAAAGCGAGGGGATTCAAACCCTTCAGTTTGAATCACGAAATCATAAAATTTTTCTTTTTCATTTGAAAAGATAAATTTTACTTTAAATTGAGTTACAAAAATTAACTTTCTTCCGAATTTAGTTTGTTAGTTATATTTATTTTATTTATTAGTGACTTGCAGTGGTTTCATTAAGCTTTTGAAGAGGGAAATAAAAAGGGATTCGTTTTCTTTTAAATAGCCGTAAATCTCAGTCGTACTTTGAAAATTTTCCTTCTCTTCTCACTAAAATTTAATTTCTCCTGGTCATTTGTGTTTTAATCATTGATAAGCTCTTCGCCCAGCGGGAAACTATAAAAGAAATAGCCCAATTATTTCCGAAAAAGTCTCGGCGAATAATTCTATCTAACAAGATTGAGAAATTAGAATTGCGAGCAGTCTAATTTAGTATTTTTTTCGTTTTTTTTAAAATATACTTTCTGTAGTTTTATTCTTTAAGGAATTAATATTCATAAAATCCAAACCATTATTATGAAAGAGGTTCTTTTTTTTCCATTTCTTTTTCTGCAATGAATGGCTTACATTTTAAGAGAAAAGCAATTTTCGTTAGAAAAAAGGATGATTTAATTTTCCTGGAGTAAGGAATTGCTACTGGTGACTGCTATGTAATGCTGGAAATATTCGTAATACGAGAACACATATAAATTGATTGGACACTTAACGAATTAATTTCGGAAATAAATGGCCACGTTTATGTTTTCGGAAATATTCGTTAAATTTCTGGACTATGAAGACAAATGCTGAAAGTTTATGTGTTCTTTTATTTATGCTGAATAGTTATTTTATGAGTTCAGTTTTTACAACTACAACGAATGGAAGGAAGTTAAAGAAGTTCTGAATAGTTAGTTATCAACTTATAAAAAATTTTATCATATTTTACACGAAAATAGGAAATAAATTTTGGTTATGGAAATAAATGAAAGGAATGCATAAATTTTAATTTTCAAAATGCTTAAAAGTTTGATATTTTTATAATGTTAATAAAATAAATATTTTTTTAAATAACTTAATTTTCCCTAAGGGAAAAAAGTTGGGTGAATCGTGTTCTTAATGCATATTTCGTCTCCGTGCATATGTGAATAATAGTTAATATATTTGTTCGATAATACATTCCTTCGAGTTAATGAATTAACCCTTTAAAGGACCATTTTTTTCTAATCATATTATGTTAAAATATTTTTAGGCTTGAAATTAAAAAAAGAAAAGAGATTCATTTAGTTTATTAGATAAATTTAATTTGATTAATTAATTAATTTGGTTAATTAATAATTAAGTAACAAATCAAGACGCATCATTTTGTCTGAGATAAAGAACTGAAGCATCTAAGTTTCTGACTTACTAAAAAAATTTGTCAGAACTTATGCCAACCTACATAATTTCATACAAAGAGTGATAAATTTGGTGGGAAGCATACTTCCCACGGCCTTAGAAACGGTTAATTCCACTGATAAATTAGTTTTTTTTTGTCGATTTTTAACTGTAAATACATCTGTTTTACCTTTAATAAAATAAATATATTTCTTTAAAAGAAACTTTATTTTTCTTAATGGAAAAAAAAATTGGAAGGATTCTGTTCTTAATGCATTCACATATTTCGTCTCCGTGCATATGTGAATAATAGTTAATATATTTGTTCGAGAATGCATTTCTTCGAGTTAATGAATTAATTAATTCCACTGATAAATTAGCTTTTTTTCATCGATTTTTAACTGTAAATACATCTGTTTTACCTTTTAATAAAATAAATATATTTCTTTAAAAAAAAACTTTATTTTTTTTAAGGGGGAAAAAATTGGATGGATTCTGTTCTTAATGCATTCACATATTTCGTTTCCGTGCATATGTGAATAATAGTTAATATATTTGTTCGAGAATGCATTCCTTCGAGTTAATAATTAATTCCACTGATAAATTAGTTTTTTTTCATCGATTTTTAACTGTAAATACATCTGTTTTACCTTTTAATAAAATAAGTATATTTCTTTAAAAAAAACGAATATTGTTCTTAAGGGGGAAAAAAATTGGATGGATTCTGTTCTTAATCCATTCACATATTTCGTCTCCGTGCATATGTGAATAATAGTTAATATATTTCTTCGAGAATGCATTCCTTCGAGTAATTCACTGATAAATTAGTTTTTTTTTTATCCATTCTCTGCCTTATGTGCATCTATTTTGCCTTAATTTTGGCGAATTTTAATTTGGTATAGGATGATGGAAATATTTGAATGAATGCACCCAAAGCTAGGCGAAATATTGATTCGTATAGTAGAATAAATTAGAATCTTTCATGTTCCTATCTCTGTAAATTTCAAATTTTTAAAATCTTATTTGCCTTTCCAGGGGTGTTTGTGCTCCGGGGAAACCCCGGAATTCCGGGGATTTTGAACTTCGATCCCCGGAATTTCCGGGGATCGTCGTTCAAAAGGAAGTAGGAATAATAATGAATTATTTATTTTGATCTGGGTAATTTTGTTTGCTTTTAAAGCAGAAAACGCAAGGTCAGTGTGTGTGGTGAAAACTTTTCCTTTCTTTCTCCAAAGGCAGTGATAATGCGTGAAAAGGGGGAAAAAACTTCTTTTTTGTTCTTTCCTTATTGCGAGTTATGATTCATTCCCCCGGTTCTCGGACATTCTCTTCTGGATTCTTTTCGGCAAGTAGGCGCGGCAGAAAAAAAAGGGGAGATTTCGTTCGACCAGATGTGCGATAACGTGACTCTGGGTTCAAAGGTCTTATCTCTACTGGCGTGGCGCCAATAAGTAGAGAAGGGGGATTTTTCGCCGTATTAGCTATTTGTCATTGATCGCTTCGGAACTTTTTTTTCTTCGCTGTGTAAAATTTTCGTTTCATTTATTGATGCACGTGTAAATTTTTCGTTTCGCTCATTGAAATATTTTTTTATTTATGTACGCAAGAGAATTTCATTTAGAAATTTCAGCATATGAAACAGAAATTACCCCTTAAAAATTCATATCTAATTAGTTTTACAGCATTAGATCCAGAGCTAAGAGGTAAAACCAGTACAATATTAGCTTTTGAAAAATTATCATCTTTTATGTCCCATATTTTTAGTGATAATGAAAAGTCAAAAGTAGAAGCTGAAATAAGGTTATACCAGAGTGATATTGATATCAAAAAAGAAATGCTCTACACATCTGATGAAAGTGGAAATCAAGTCAAGTGTACAATTGATAAATATTGGTCTAAAGTTTTTAATTTAAAAGATGATTTCACAAATGATTATAAGTATCCTACATTGGCTAAATTGGTCAAAGCCTGCCTTAGCTGCTTCCATGGCCCATTAGTGGAAAGTGCATTCAACTTAATGGATACACTTGTCACTGACTATAGAACCTCTCTTAAGATTGATTCCCTAGATGCAGTGCAGACTATTAAATATGATTTAATGGCTTCTAAAGAAACCTCATGTGAAAAATATCAGAAAATTAAAAAAAAGAAGCAGAAATTAGATAATTTTTTTAAAAGAATTAATTCAGGTAATTTAAAATATTTGCATAAAATGTAGTAGTTTATATGTTTAAAAATTTATGGTTATTAATTTTGCAAAAAAAGTAATTCATTGAACTTTTATAATTAGGTCATTCAATACTTCATAATTGTAATTTTTCATTTCTCCCCCCCCCCTTCTCGAAACTCCAAAATGCCGGTAGTAAGTCCGTAAAAGTTTCAGGGGATTTTTTGGGGTCCCACAAACACCCCTGCCTTTCTGAGAAGGCAATGATGCCCCAAAATGACCAAATTAGGGAAAATAATTTATATGAGAATACCAGATCTTCCAGGATACATAATATAATATCCTTAAAAAATCCTTACTTTTATTTTGGTCCTTGTGCAAGAGCATTAAAAGTGCTTGCATATTTTTTCAGTTTAGATCTCATTTTTTTAAAGGTAAAAAAAAAAAAAAAAAAGACGCTATTAATGATAAATCTAAATGAAATAAGTATGCTCTGAAAATAATAATAATAAGTTTTTTACATAGTTAATAAAATTAATATAATTTCTATGCTCTATGTTTATTTTCAAATTTTCTTAACCTTGTTTTTAAAATAGAATTGATATGTTAATGAGGTGGTAGTGTAATGTTATTTTTTTTCCCCTTCTTTCAATACAATTTTCCATATCTTCGAACTAAATTACTGTGTAATTATTCATTTTAGAAATGAAATGAAGATGCTTTAGTGAGAATTTTCATAAGGAACTCGCATAAAAATAATAAATAAACTCGCATAATTAAAAATAAAAATAAATGAATAAACTCGCATAATTAAAAATAAAAATAAATGAATAAACTCGCATAAAAAATAATTATAAATAACTTAGCTTCAACTTTCTTAACTATTTCTGTAAAATATAACTTAACTGTTTCTGAAAATTATTTAGCAATTACTAGAGTTTATTCTATGTTTATATTTGTATAAAATTGGAATATTATCGTGCCCAACTTAGCTAATTTCATAGTGAAACATAGTTTTGTGATCAAGAATACCATATTATTTTCTATTAAAATTCTTTCATAGGTCTTATTTTTTAGATAAAATTTGACTTTTATCCTATTTTTATGTTTTACAAAAATCGTTAAAATGCTGCACTCGTGCTCAGAATTTAGGCTTCCTTTTTTTTTTTTTTTTTTTTTTTTTTGTACAGTTTCTTTGTTATTTGTAAATTATTTTAAGGTTCTAATTTTTCGTTAATGTTGAATGCTAATTAGGACAGCACGGGAGTAATTGAAATAAATTTCTTTGAAACCACGCTTATGAGGTCTGTGTCATAAATCTTTAAATGCGGGTGTTAATGTGTAGGAATCAACTTGTGCATAGAAAATAATAGTGATGTGTATGAAAAAATGCATACATTTGTAGGGAATAGAATGAATATATTGTTAGCAAATAGAATGGAATAATAAAATATTATTATTATTCAAATGGATAATTTTTATATTGTCCCTTTTCTGTCAAACTAATCTTTTAATTATTGCAGAGTAACATGTTAAAATATTATTTGTGAAATCTCATCTTCAGAATTTTAAAATTTTATTCGAATTCAGTTCTTAAGCAGTTGTATTAAGCTTTAATAAAATTAATTAGTTTACTATTTTTTCATGTTCTTCCCCCCCCCACTTTTTTTTTCTTCTTTTAAGATGAAGTAGTAGTGTTTAAATAATGTTCCTGTAACTGCTAGTATGATACCAAGCGAATTCTTTTGAAAACATGGATTATTCTTTACAATTTGATTCAAATTTGGAAGAAAATATTTTCTCCATTAATATTATATGATAAATGTATAAGACAAATTTAATGAGGTTTATATTTTCTTAATGCATAATAAGATTTTTAAATGGAATTCGATCCAAAACCGTCATTCTGTTAGAAAAATCTGCTAGAAAAATCTACTGTCTTAAATTTTGCTATTATTTTTATCATATCATTTGTTAATTTACTTATCATTGTAATCATTTGCTTTTGTGGGAAAAAATTCTTTTGATGTTTAAATTAAAATTTTCTTCAAAAATGCAAAATCGTTTCCGAAAAGAAAGAAGTCTACGAAAGAAAGAAGTTAAAGAAAAAAGTCGTCAATTTTTTTATTATTATTCTGATATTTTTAAATTTTATTCTGATTATTCTGGTGTTATTTATATTATTCTGATAGTTTTTAATTTTATTCTGATTAATCTAGTATTTATATTATTCTGAATTTTTTTAAATTTTATTCTGACTATTATCTGATATTTTTTCTCATTTTAAGCTAACATCCGTAAAGCTTTTTTTACCTTGCGTTAGATTTATGCATATCTTCAACTAAAACCACCATTCTATTTTTTGGGATTCAAATAAATAAATAAATAAAATAATAAAAAAAAAGCAAAATAAAATAAAGAAATATATATCCTAAAGTTAAGCGAAATCTCCCCCCTCCCCTCCCTTTTTTCTGCCTCATCGCATGTCACGTCTGGGTTAAATCGTCATACAAATTTATTTTCTTGCGACGATATTTGTACGACCAGTCGTTTTCGTATGCACCACTTAAGTTATTTACATTTTCCGGGCACCCATGATTTCACATACCCACCCCCAAATCCCAATGAAACCTTGAATTGTGTGAAAAGTTATTTCCATATTCCCAACGATTTCTAGCAAACTCAATTTTGCAAATGATGCCCAGCACAAACGAAAATGAAAAATTTTACTCTCCCAATAAATGTATATCAATTCTTTCGAAAGATTTTCTTGTCTTGATTATTATTCTGATATCGATGATTGTCTCTTCGCTTCAATTTCTTTCTTTCTTTTTTTTTTCCCCTCCCGCCATATTGCAAAAGAATTCTGAGGAAAGAAAAATCTGAATGTCAAATATTTCGCTACTGTTTTAAATCAGACAAGTATGAATTATGTTGTACTACAAAACTTTGTGTTATCGATCAGTCATAAATAAATATTTTTTTCATAACGTTTGAATTTTATTTTCCTTTTAAAATTATATTAAAATTTAAAAAATATCAAATTTTTTAAGTTTGTAACAGTTTATTAACATTGTATTTTTTTTATTAAAAATCTGACGATTTTGCCTTGAAAATCGTTTACATTTTAACATTGTAATTTTTCGCTTTTAATGATTTTTTATATTTGTCAAAAATAATAGTATAGGAATTATCTTTTTATAATGAAAAGCGAAAAAAGGATTCGCATTTTATTTGTTTTAATTTATTATTGGATTCATTCCAGTATCCCTCGAGATTTCTTATGATTTAAAGTTGAGAAAACTATTCAATTTAAATAAAGATCTAATATTGTTTAAGTCCATATATTTAGGAATTTTATTAATTAGTTTGTTTTAAATTTAAGAATTTCTTTCAAAAAATTAAAATTATAAAATCAATTATTCTATTTAAATTGTTTTTTTTATTATCATCTCTTATAATTAAGTTGAAACGAATATAAATGATTTGTTCATTTTTGTATTCGTTCTCTTTTTAGCTCTTTATGCAGTGGAGCGTTAGTATTTAGAATTATTTAATTAGTTAAGAGAACTAGATGTAGTTCTCTTAACTAATTAAATAAGAAAAACTAACGATTGTTCTTATTATTAACGATTCTTAGCAATTGAAGTAGTAATATTTTATTTAGTTTAGTAAAATTTGACTAAGATTTTGTTCCAATTTTTTCTCCTGTCACATTCTGAATGGCGGAACGAATATATCCATTAAATGCATATTAATTATCTGCTACTATTTTGAAATCTAGTAAATAAAATTCATGTAATACTGTTTCAATTTCTTTGGAATCTATCCCACAATTGTCTTTCACATTTTTAAGATTTTTATTCTTTCAAAATTATTATGTAATTATCATTAGAATTTAAAACCTACAATGTATACAGTAGTATAGGGATGATTTTTTTATAGTGAGAAAGATGATTGTCGTTTTATTTGTTTTATTATTGAATTCCGGTTTGCCTCAAGATTTTTTGAGAAGAAAAACATTCTATTTAAATAAAAGCCTTCGAATGTTGTTTATTATTTGATTGTTTAGGGATTTTAATTTTTTAAGCGATATATTTCTAAAAAAGGTATATAATGTTTTCGAGTTAGATTGAATTTAAATCATTTGGAAATACTCATTAATTTATTATTTATAATTTTGTGTTTAGAAAAATATTTAGCGTTTATAATTGCTTCATTATTTTTAGAAAAATATCGTAATAGGTTACTTTCTATGTATAGAGTGGTAGAAATATTTTATTTATAGGGGTTTTTTTTCTTCTTATTTTTTTTTCTATAGTTCATTAAATATTGCTATATAGTTGTTACTAAACGAAGGAAGACGATGTATAATGAGTTAGTTGATACTTCTGTTAATTGACTATTTCTTTTCTTTGTGACCAAAAATAATTTTTTTTTCTTTTTTTTTTTCAAAAATTGTTTTCTATGGGTCATGAATGAATGAAATTGGTGAATTCATATTTTTAGCGAAAGGGAAGGTAGGATTGAAAATTAATTATTATTTAACTCAGAAAGTCAGAGAGAAATAAAACTAAAAGATATTACTCAAAATTCCTTTTAAAATATGTGTAGATGAATTAATTTGTAATTTTTTTGTGAAAATTTTCATTAAATTTGAAATAAAGTTTGGTTTTAAATCAAGGAAAGAAATCGGAAAATTCTTTCACATTAAAAGTATTTATATCATCTTTAAATCCGATTAAATATTCAAGAAACTTTTTCATCGCTTCTTAAATCATAGATATTTTTTTTCTAATTTATTCCGATGTATCAGATTTCCATTTAGATATTTTAATTTGTGATATTTTTTTGAAAACATAAAAATATACTTTCTATATTTAGGTACTTCAAATGATATCCTTGATTATGTAGGTTTTTCACTAGGTTTCTTCCTTTTTTTTTTTTAAACGAATAAAATGTTAAAATTGTATTTTATTAAAGTAAACCGCAATTAATTGGAGCAACTTTCACTTCTGTAACTGTACTCTCCCCCATCCCCCTTCATTTGAACATTGTTATTTTTTTTTCCCATTTTTCCATGTAAATTCAATGAATATATATAATTATTCTTACGAACACTCTTGCAGTAATTATTTCCCGGAAGAACAATTTGGAATTCTTCGTAAATTAATTCTAGTTTGATTTCCAACAAAAAAAAAAAAAAAAAAAGAAGACTTAAAAAGAAAAAAAGGGCCTCTATTCTCTATCGCCGGATTATACTTAAGTATCCGTTGTACGTTTTAATAAGCCTTGTTAAAGTATAGGATGCACATTGCTTAATCTTGCATTAAAGCGATAAACACGTATTGTAATTCTTGTTTAACGTCACGTCTTCCCTTTTTTCAGTCATTTTTTCCCCCCTTTGATGGGTTTTATTTTGCACACTTTATTTTTTCAATTCTCTTGTGTCTTGTTATCGGTATAATTAATCTGTAATGTGGTTGTTCGTAATTATGATTTTTCTAATTAGTCCACTAATGAATGGCTATAATACGTATCCTTTTTATTCAAATTTTCCCTCAATCTTTTTTAGTCGAGCGCTAAAAGGGATTTTTGTCTTCATTGAAATGAGCTATTTTGTTGTTTATTTTAAAAAGGGATTTTGATGTTTTAGTAATTTTAGATTTACGAAGTTTCTACCTTGTCAAATTTTGGCGTGTATATTAGTCGTTTTTAAACAGACGTGTATTTATAAATGTAATAATCCCTAATTAATTTATATATTAAAGATAATTTCCTAATTGCTCGAACTCCAACTTCACTGTAACTTCTAAATCGCGCGGCCTATTGTTTTTGCCTTATCAAAACGCCGTTGACAAATCCTCTTCAAAATTTATATATGCTTAGGATATTTTCTCACGATAGCTTTTTCTTACTTTCTGCCTTCCTATTCGGTAAACTAGGCGTTCTCATCATGGTTTAGACAAAGAAATCTGAATAAAAGATAAAAATTGGGCTATCTCCTTGAAGTTATGAAGAATAAATATCGTTAAAGTACATTGAGACTGCTTATTCAAAGTCTCAAGAAAACACTTACATAAGCAAATCGAAACTCCAGAGGAAATAAAAAAAAATGTTGTAAATGATGAGAAAATATTTAAAAGAGAGGAAAGGAAATGAAGAGTCAACATGTAGTTGGCGCCCATTAAATGTGATATAGAATCAACCAGGTGGAAAGAAGAGTTTTTTAACCCTTAAAGGCATAGCGATGTTGATCTACATCGCATGTTTAAAACTCTCATATCTCTTTATGTAGAAACCTTTCATAGTGTTTATTATTATTATTTTTTTAAAATTTTGCCAAAACTATTTTATTGTTTCCGAACGCAACTAGAATCTTTTAACAGTTTACTTCTTTATCTGTGACAAATTTCATTGTTGGCGCTCTATCCGACTACAATTTCATTTCGGCGAATGTTAGAAATTACAATTGTTTATATAAAAACTTACATGACAAATTGTTTTCGAATAGAAACAAGGTAAGAGTAATAAATAATATATATTTTTTACTGATAATTGCATATACTGATAACTTTATGCAAGAAAAAATGTAAATTTTTGATGATGTAAAAATGCATCATTATGCGAAATCGGTTCGGCATAATTTCACTAAACTTATCTTGTCCTTTGCCGTCTGTGGATGTACGAAAAGATGGCGTTGATCACTGGTCTATATTTTGAACAGATTGAGAATGTTCCTTTATGTTTAAATAAAAATTAAAAAAAAAATCTATGAATTTTCATGTTTTATAATGCAATGAGAGGTATTATTTATGTTTGAAATATAATATTATTGTACGTAGTAGATTTGTAGACCTCAAGAACTGATTGTTCATGATGTTGTAAAAATACACCAATATGTTTTTTTTTTAATTTAAAAAAAAAACTTATATATTTTAATTTTTTTCATTAACTGCACCCATTTCCCGGATGATTTCAAATTTTATTTATTAAGAAATAAAAATTCATGCATTTTAGGGTTAACCTTTATTTTAAGAAAGTTATCCTAATAAAACTTTTTTAAAAAACACACATTCGGTACTTCACTCCAGTGCTCATCTATTTATATTTTTGGACAAAGCGCCTATCAACAAGGGAGACGAACATGAACTTTAATCTCATTGTTTGCTTTTTGGTTTTGGAAATAGTCTATTCCATTTTTCGTCAGCTGACGTGCATTTTTCTATTAGGAATTTTCAACAGAACAGTACAATTTATCTGTTGCCTATAGTCCTGTGCTTCATTACAAAATTTTACTTAGTTGAATACTCCAAATAATTCAGTTGTATTAAAAGCATTGCTATATTGAGATATTTTATAAAGCGAGTCTACTGAAAAAAAAACTTGATTCTTCAATTGCATATGGCTTCATTTATTTTATTGAGTGCTTTCTTTAAAATCATCACTCAACTGATTTTGTCAGGGCTTCTTCAAAACACGTTACACGACACTGCTTAACTGACGCAATTTGTGGCCCCAGGCCTTGCGTATAACAAAGAGAATGATTGAAGGAGCTTTTATTCTTTTCTTATCGTCTTGGAAAATATTTTCCGCTCTCTGTCAAGTTTCTCAATTTTATGTGAAGAAGCCCCGCAGGTTCTGCGGCAAAATGTCCCGCAGTCACGATTACTTTTGATTGTCTACTTTTTTAGCAAAAAACGACTCTAAAAACTTGAATTTAGGAAATTTTCGAATATATTGATCAAAGAAGAAAAAACGTTTTACAGAAACTATGAAGAAAAAAATACAGAAATTTACATTAACTGTGAAATAATATTCAAAATTAGCATAAACTAAAAATGGGATTCTAACAAATAAATAAATAATTCGAAATTTACATAATGTAATAACTAACAAAGTACTATTTACCTAACTATCCCATATAATCTTAGACATTGCTTGTTTGGCTTTACTAGCAATCGAATACCTTTCACTATTCTACATAGACTGATAACGATATGTGGCTTCTTTTAGAATCGACACCCATATACATACAGATTTACCATTTCTGGCCATAGATAGATACTTTTGAATCATTTGAATAAAAAGTACCCTCTTCGAAATTTACATTAACTATGAAGTAATATTCGAAATTAACATGAATTAATAATGGAATTCTAACAAATAAATCGAAATTTACATAATGCATTAAAACTTAAACTAAGTACAATTTACTTAACTATAATTTACCCACATAATCTTAGATATTGTTTATTTGACTTTACTAGGAATTGAATTCGAGTTCCTTTCACAACTCTGCATAGATTGATATCGATATATGGCTTCTCTTAGAATCGACACCCATATACAGTATTTACCATTTCCGACCTTCGATACAACTCGGAATCATTTGAAGAAACGCATCGTCTCCGAAATTGAACCCAATTGCAGCCGGAACCGGCGGAATGCCGAAACCCTGCATCTGCTAGGGGAAAGGAACGGGAATTGGGAGCAGTCAATGATGTCCGTCTGTCTGGTTTGGGGGGAGTCCTGGCGACGCCAGAGGATGAAACTGCTTTCACCACTATCCCCACTTGCTTGCTTGCCTACTTAGCGAATTGGATGATGTATTGAATTGGGGGATGGAGTGCATCCATTCTTTGTGGAAGATATCCGAGAAATTAAATGAAAAATGTTGTGGGGGAACTAAAATTAGAGTGTGTTCTTTTTTATGCGCATTTTTGATGTTTTTTCTCTTGTTGTTATTACTTTAATACACTGTAGTCTTGCGGGATGCTGATTTCTTTTATAAGGATGATGCATGAGCTTATGGGTCTTTTCGAATGTTTATGAATGGGTGAAGTCTACTTTGTCATAAACTGTAACGTTATATACCTTGCTTTCTGAAGCTTTTATTAATTTAGCCATTTTTAATAATTTTCTTTTTGCCACTGTGAATTTTCATAAGGATTTTTGTATTAGCTATTTGTAGATGAAATAAAATAATGAAAGGTAGAGGGGAAATAATTAATAGAAAATGAATTAAGATTTATTTATGAGCAATTAATGTATTTTTCAGTGCTCCATAAGAATTCCTTCCCCATAAGAATAAGAATTCCATAATTACTAGCAAATCGAAATTAAAATTACCGCGTCAAGTTCTCGATATTCTACATGTAAATTTCTGATCTGAACAATGTCAAATTCAACTGTTTCTCATGTTGTCAAAAACTAATGCATCAATTAACCTTTTAAGTGTTGATCTTTATTTTCTTTTTTTACGCATCTCTACATAGATGCAACTTTTGCAATAAAATTCACATTTTTTTAAACGAAACGAACTGTTATTTATAAGGTAATCTATAACAGCGAAATATAACTCAACGACTCAACGCAATGGTGAAAAATAACCCACGAAAATCGCTGGATGTAGCAGAAAATAGCCTGATTTCGAACCAGTAGAAATCCCAGATTAAGCACTTGAAGGGTTAATAATTTTGTTAATTCAAAGAGCCATGCCATGTTGTGCCTGGAACAAAATTTTAGAAGAATATGAAATTATTCCATTTGTGTGTGCGTGTTTGAATTCATATATCTTTTAGTTGGATCCATGTATTTTTCAGTTGAAATGACTCGATCTCTATTTTGGAATGGATCTTATTATAGGGCATTTTAGTCTGATTATAGTGAAACGTCACGAGGATGTGAATCACACACGTGCAATGGACTTATTTGCTTGGATGAATCTTGGGTGACGTGGAAGCTCGGACTCGTATGCCTCCGATTTTAGAATCTATTATCTGCCTACCGCAATCCTTATCCTTTTAATTCACATATATTGGTGTTTATTTTCTAGTGTTTAGTTTATTCAAACAAATCCATGAGTCTCGGACTGATGATAAAAGATAAGTGATGATAAAATGTCCTGTGTGGGTCAAAGTGACAACTCCTAAACAACATTGATGTAGAAGTTCGATTTGTATTACTAAAATATATGGGCGTAGGTTACATTTATGTGGAATTTTCTAGGAATTTGATTGTGTTTTGTTTGGATGAAACCTCCATCAGTCAATTGATCTCAACTAGCAGTTTGTTGCTAAAAGACATAAATTTTCCATTTTTGAAATAATTGCTGTTTTTTACAGTATTCCAGGATTACCATTTTATGATGATTCTATCTTTCTTAGGATGAGATATGAATAGATGAGCGCATTTCCGGAATTCTTCGATTGTGATTTCGGCCTTATTGGACGCTTTTCTGTTCAATCCCTCCCTTATTTATATGAATGTTGTGTCATTTCTTACAGTACTGTTTTATTTCAACTCACAATTGCGTATTGGTTGCTTATATGATTAGATCAAGTAACAAAAGAAGCTTTCAGGAGCCGCACAAAAAATATTTTATATGATATCATCAAATATGACAGATTATCTATCTACGGTTTTTAGTCTCCAAATGTTATAAAAAATTCAATAACAAAAAGTGTTTTAACCCTTTAAAGGGTCATTTTTTTCTAGTCATATAATGTTAAACTATTTTTAGACTTGAAATTAGAATAAAAAAAAGGGATTCATTTAACTTATTAGATAAATTTAATTTGATTAATTAATTAATTTGGTTAATTAATAATTAAGTAACAAATCAAGACCCATCATTTTGTGTGAGATAAAGAAATGGAGCATCTAAATTTCTCTTTCTAAAAACATTTCTAAGAACTTATGCCAACCTACATAATTTCATATAAAGATTGATAAATTTGGTGGGAAGCATACTTCCCAGGGCCTTAGAAAGGGTTAACGTAAAAAATTATTATTATTTTGTAAAATACTAAATTGCTAACTTTTAAAAACAGAAATCTACCATTTATTCATCAGAATTTAATGTTTAAGCCTCTTACTGTAAATAAAAATTGCTCCTGATTTTATTTTGAATTAGTACTTTTACGACAATAACTGCCGGTGTCCTGACATAGGGGTAGCGTGTCTTCCCTGTGATCTGGGCGCACTGGGTTCGAGTCTTGGTTCGGGCATGGTTGTTCTTCATCTGTTCTATCTGTGAGATGTGTGAATGTGCACCCCTGTAAAAAAGGGTTGTGCAAGCGAATGTGATGCGTGAGTAGCTAAGACGTACTATTGACCCTATTTGTCACTACTAAAACAAGAGACGCTCCCTTGGCTTAAAATCGCTGACTTCGTTAGCGAGCTTGTCCATGGCAAGTGCCATTAGAAACAACAACAACGACGACGACAATAAGTTCGCCTTATTGTTAAAAGTAAATATCTCCTTTTTTTTTTATATATTTCCTTTCACCCCTATTTTGACTGAATGAACATATCCTGACGCATCCTCAAAAACGCGGCAGGTTTTCGAATCTGAGAACGTACAGTATGTGTAAGAGTCCTGCCCATTACCATCTTTACACTATTCAACTATTCTATGATTTTATCAATAATGTCATCTGTATTTTTAATTCGTATGTTACTTTATTATGTCAATTCCTTTACATTTTTGCAATATAGTTTGTGTCGTGCGTATAAGTCATATACACAATATAATAATTAAAAATGTATTGAATCACTGAAATCGACATCAGAAATTTTTCCAGTTCCATAAAATGTAAATGACTGCTCTTCTTTGCAAGGGCATAAATGAAGCGAGAAAAAAAATTGGATGGCAGTAAGGTGATGACAACCGAATGAAAAGCGGGATGAATTGAAAACACCACCCACACAAAAAAGCATTGCGACTTCCGTTATTCTCAAACCCTCCAGTATCCTTCTCGAAAAACAAATAAAACATTGTTTCCCTCGAAAAAGAATCCTTTCCGTGCTGTAAAGCGAAGGCATCATCTGTCAGGAAGTTATCTCCTGCAACTCAGATAACATGGGCCACCGTGTGTCGCGGGCACTCGGATTAGACATGGGACATTTGCCGTCGCTGACAAATCGCGTCGGAGGCCGAAAAATCGTTGCCGCCTGCGAAGGAAATGAAACAAACGAAACTTTAAGTGACGCGAGAAACAAAAGTACCTGGAATGTGATTAATCAAATATCCTTTGTTTGGAGCTGAAGAGGGAAAAGTTTTGGGGCCAGTTTGGGGATCCACCGCCATTTTTGTCTGCGTCTGCCCTTGTGGATTGTTTTGAATTAAAATGTTAGTGACTGTTTGTGTTTGAAAGATGAATGATCTCCATTACTTTTCAGAAGTCTTGGAAATTCGCCTTAAATTAATACCCGACCTCATTTTTTTTTTTTTTTTTTTTTTTTTTGCATAAAATAAAGGGGAATGTGTTGGCGCTCTAAAATTCAAACCTTTTAACCTTGAGGTACCAGATTTTGCAGAAACATACTTTGGAAAGTGAAAATATGCTTCTCAGATTATTTTTTTTTGAATTTTAGTTAATTGAAAATTAAACGAAATTTTAACGTCTTACCGCAATAAATTTCGAAAATATTCTTCAATTGAATATTAATTTTTAAACCGTTTTAAAAATTAAATCTTTTTTAATGATGCCAATTTTATTGCTACACAGTTTATTCCTGAATTTTGACCATTTTTTAAGAATATTTCATTGGATCATCTTCAACAATGTTTTCATTATTGCACTGAAATTCAAGCATTTTCAGTGTTCCATCAAATATTTTATCGTAGATTCTATATATTATTTGTGTAATTTATATGAGAAATAAGAGAGTACTGTATCGAAATAAGAGGTGTAGTAGAAGGTAGATAGAAAAGACAGTTGCATTTTGATAAGAATCGGCTTAGAAAAGTCCTTTATGTAATAAACAATGCAAAGCTATTGAAATAATACTGATTTATTATAACTTGCTTAAAAATATTTTTTTAAGACGATCAGACATCAAATTAAGCATTATGTTTAATCGGATATAAATATAATGAATATTCTTGGCAAATCATTTGATGCAAAAAAAGGCATAATTACATAGAAATTTTAAATTTTAATGCAATTTTTTCATGTAATCGTATATCTCCCTTAATTTCATTAGCAAATTGATTTTTTTTAAAAATAATTTAGATCTAATTTTTTTTTCGCTGCACAATTTCACAGAGTTTCGTATTTTTTAAACACATTTTTAAAACATTAATTTCTTACATTTCATTTTTCATTACTAACCTTTCAAATCTAATACAATAGACTCCCGATTACCCGCGGGCGGGTTATCCGCGCCTGCCGCACAAACTGACTGATTTTTTCAAAAAGGTGCAGTTTTGCAGTTATGCTTTTGTAATTACATAATACATTACAGTATTAAAACAGTACATATGTATTAATTTTTCTGTGTATCCTTGACGCCTCTCGTAAATACAAAGCACTTTTCTGTTTTCATTAACAAAATGCATTTTAGGTTAGTTTTGAGTGATATACTAAAATATTAAGCGTTAGTTAAACATTTCCTGCTGTTTATTTTACGTTTTATTGTACATAAAACGATTTTTCAAAGTTGGAATGACTGTTTTCATTTTTGCTATACCCGTTTTTAGCTTTTTTTGGATTATCCGCGATTTTTGTTATTCGCGGCGGCCGAGCTACGCAATTCCGCGGATAATCGGGAGTGTACTGTATGACTCAAAAGACAATTTGATGGAGATGATGACTTTCATTTAACCTTTTATGTAAAGTTATAATATGAGTACTAAAAAGACATGGAACTGCTAGCAAGGAAATAAAAAAATCTCGGAATGTAAAGAATTTTGATAAGCTCTCCAACTTTTCAATAAATTATCTATGAAATCTTCTCCGGAAGGGTCTTGAAAGAAATTTTCTGACAGAGAAATTTTATTTGCATTTTCTTCTAAATGAGAATCTTTAAGAGCCTTAACCCTATAGTACATTACTTTTTATTTTTTTTACTATATATATATGTGTGTGTGTTTTGAATAGCTGGGTATAATTCAAGAAAAATATTTACAAAATTTTAAAGCATTTTTTTCCTCCGTGAAATAAAAATAAATAAATAAAATAAAATTTAAAATGTGCCAAATTGTTACATTATAAATTAAATAATATCCGATTGATACAAATCACATTATAACAATTCTGCAATAAAAATAAAAGTCAATTTTTAGCAATATATTTTTTTTGTAAAAAAAAAAAAAATGCATTTTGATTGTATTTTTAATGGTAGAACTATACATGCAACAGCCGTCCTTGTATTTTCCCAGGTTTCCAGTTTAAAATGAATTTAAATTATTAAAAACTAGAGTTAATTTAAACGCTCTTACCATCTAACGGTTTTTTCTATAAATTTTTATCAAAAAGCATTTCAAAAAGGTTTCAAACCATTCATTGTTACTTTTTGGAATAGTCATGTGAAATTTATAAATAGGAATAAAAACATGTAACCAAATGGCAACACGATGTACTGAAGAGTTAAATAGGGCCACTGTAAATGATAGAGTTTTCTCTTTAGCACAAGATTCGAAAGTGTATTACACTAAAAAACCATTGCCCCAGTGGATAGTAAAATTTCAGCTTTTATACTGTAGATAGAGGATTCTAAGTTATATTAATCAAAAAGTCACTATGTACGTGGACTTGATTCACGATAAATCTTTTGGAATCAAAAGCTCATCTGACATTAAGGGGTGAAAGTTTGGACAATATGTTATTGTTCAAGCAGTATCGTCGTCGTTGATCTCTGTTCAAAATAATGAGAGCAGTCACTTTGAAATTGGAAGTTCATGTCTTTAAGTTAATTAAGAATCCCAATTAAGTTATATTCGTGAAATAATATAATTTTTTTTCCAAAGAGAATTTGATTTCTCACAGTTCAATTTACAATATTTCGCGTTCGGTCTGACCTTCATAAATTTTATTAGTGCAGTGCTCTGAATTGGTTCATCTCAGTAGCATAAGTGTTGAGTTCTATCATTGATATCTTGGATATTATATTAAGTGTCATTTGTCCTTTTCTCTTCCTACAGTGTGTTTATTTTTTTTATTGTTAAAATGTAATCTTATATTACATACACAATTTCTTACGTATTCTTTGTTTCTTTTCCAGGTGAGTAATAGAAATGCAAAAATTCTGAAATAAAATGAGCCTTGTTTGAATCGATTGAAAGTAGTGTATCAAAATCTATTTTGAACAAAGGGTAATTATCTTTTTTTTTCTAATATCTTCTTCTATATTGTCTAGTTTTCGTTGTGTTGTCTATAAAAAATGCAGCTTTAAAAAAATTATTTTGATCATAACTGTAAATGAATAAAATATGTCAATCATTTTTAAAATTAATTTTATACAATTAAATATTTTTAATTCAGTGTTTGTAAAAATTTTCATAATTTTGAATTAATATTTAATAAGCGTTCATACAGCGTGTGATGCTTTTGCATTTTGTTGCAAAAAGAAAATACATTATTAAATTGATCAGAAATCCTTTAGAATCTGCCAAGATTTAAAAAAACAAATTTCATATTGGATTTGAAAAATTTTTTGTTCTACATTTAGCTATAAAATTACAACAATTGGAATTCATTGAATACATAAGAGCGTGATCTTTTAAAAAAAATATTGAATCCATGTTTTCTTACATCAGTTATATTGCGATTTTTCTATATCGAAAAAGGTTTCAAAAATTTTCAACCAGTATGAAATATTAAAAAATATTGCAAATTTGTAAACATTCATTGAAGATATGGAGAAGCACGCGTATTCTTCAACATTTTTTTTATTTATCATGATTTTTTGTCAATTGTCAAAATTACTTTGTCAATGCCATGGCGAATGTATCGCAAACCAACCGATTATAAAGGCAAAAGGCAGGAAAGAGAGAGCGTGTGAAGATATCTTGACTCTATATAGTTCTAAAAAAAAAAAAAAAAAAAAAAAAAAGCTAATATTGCGTTTTTAGCGCCGCGCTGAAATAAATACCCACGCAACTCAGAAGAAGTTAATGTGAATCCACAACTCGAACGATTGGAAAATTATTTGTAAAACGTAAATAATTGGAAATTATAAGTAATTACATTACAAAATTTGACTTACTCCACTGAAATTTTAATCCTCCTTATAAACTCTATAAGATGTAATATAAAATTTATATATTGAATATCAATGTAAGAAATCATCGAGTTTTCAGTCAATGAGTTTAGTGATTTGGAAAAAAAAAAAAAAAAATCATTTGTAAGGAACAGGAAATGAAGGATAGCTAAATATTCGAATTTATAAGTTATTTATAAGTTAAGTGCGTTATTCATGTCGTAAAATTTTTGCGAAAAATAGTTTTGTCTTGAATCTGACGTTATTCTTATTTATCAACGTTCTTAAGAGTCACTCATATATTAACACATTGAATGCTACACTGAATTTCTTACAATGTAATTTATATATCCCCACTGATGACCCCCATGGCAGTCAAGGTGTTAAATAAGCATAAGTATTCAATCCAATTCATTTTATGAATAAATCAACATCGGATACGTATTATATTATAATATCAAGTATGGAAATGTTACCAAAAAGGAAACTTGAAATCGTATCTCTATGGTTACACTTTTGTTACACATACATAAAACATTACAAGGAAATTGAAACTTGACTTCCGAACATCGGATGTCATACATAACTTTTGTTCTCTAAGTATGTAATGAAAAGGAAATTTTAGTTTTTTTTTAGAGCAGTTGGCTTGATCTGTTCATTGATTTATTGTCGAAGATCTGTGGTGATAAGTGTAAATCTAAAATTGGTAACTATCAAATAAATAAATAACTTTTTTTGTTTCATGCTAATAAATGCTGTGTTAACTTTGAAATGTTATCGTTCACTACATTTTACGCGTATTTTCAAAACAAACGCAGGTTTAAGAGCGCAAAGACTTTGAAATATTTTCTTATACAAAATATGTTTTCGAAGGTAAATGTGTGTCTTTGTTAACTTGTAATGCAGCCCATAGAAACTTAGACAAATAAATTTTTCAGAAGCGTTGAATTGAAATTATATATATCATTTAATTATAATTAAACAATACTTACTACAAGTACTTGAAAATTTTTTAGCGAGATCAGGAATTCTATAATTAAATTTTAATAAAAATTTAAATAATAAGAATAATTTCGAAAAAACACGATCCAGACATTCTAATAGGTCAAAAAGCGCTTATCACAGCTCCGCCTGGAGGTATAATTGTAAAATTAGAGATTTAAACCTAATGCTTATAGTTTTAAAATGTCAATAAGTTAAGTATTTTGAATTAGCCTGTATATCATCATTATATTTAATTAAATTTATTTGCATACAACCTTGCAAATGAATGGAAAGCATCTGGATTTAATTTATTTTCTACCTTTAAGTGTTTTTTGGTTTTTTTCATAGTCATGAAAAAAATCTCTATATAAAACTCTAACATACTTGGCACAGGAAACGCTTTTATTACTTATTACGGAATGGCAGCTATGAAATGTGAATATATCGATGTACGAAATTTTCAGCAGACTGTTTTATTCAACTTTTTTACAGCTGCACTTAATTCAGCACTTCGCTAATTAAATAAAATTATTATATTATAAATGCTGCTGGCAGTGTCAAACACTTCATTCAATCAGAAGATGCAAAAGAAATTAAGAAATAAACATTAATTGGAAGCTTTAATAATTGAGATTGAAAATAGGCTTATCTATTACTATGGATACTCAATATGACCTACCTACTGGAAATAGATGACTTTTGAAACTATTAATTTCCCAAAAGAGTTTTTGCAGTGTCTTAAAAGTAAAAGAAATATCTCTTTAATGGTATCGATTCCATTTCTATACAGTCCCCCCCCCTCTATTTTTAATAAATTCTGAAAGTTTAATTTATTTACAAAGTTTAATTTAGTACAATGTTACGATGCTTTTAATGGTAGGTTTGGTTTAGTTTGGTTTGAAAAAAACATTTTAAGAGTAATGTACATTTTAATGGGTTTTTTTAATGTTATGAAATTTAAATTCATTTATCAAAATGTTGAATCGCGGGTTTTTGCTAATGTTAAGATTAAGATAAAAAAAATTACTTATTTTTATCATTAATTCCCAAATAGGATTTTTACTTCCGCTTGTATTTCGTAATATATACATTATATGTATTTCGTAATTTTAATACGAGGATGGGAAACTTCCAGCATGATGATTGGTTCTGGTCACTCTGGAGGGTACACGAAAAGATGGGGGTCTGGCTCCTCCCATCGATGACATGACGTACTTCCTTATGGAAGGGTTGTACTGCGGCCGGTGATAACCCTCAGGATTCACCACAGTTCTCGCCAGTGTTACTGATGTGGCGGTCCGGTCATTTAGCAATTTTTATCCGTGTTCTTTTGGGCGGGTCGGAAAGTCAGTGATATGACTATACACTTTTAATTTATGCCGCTAATAATTTATTGCAGAATGATTCAGTTCAAGTCCATTTCTAAGTCGCATCAGATAAACTGAAATTTGGAAAAATGCATTCCATATTAATTCCATTAAAAATTGCATTCCATATTAATAAAATAAAAAAATAATAAAAAAAAACTATCTTGCGCGCGTACAACCAAAAGCGTCTAGCTCCAAATTTGGAAAAACGTTTCGATGCATTTAATGCAAATGCATTTTAAATTAAATCTAACTTGAAGCTAAAAGATTCCTGTGTGTCTGAAAATGGGTTCCCTCTGCTTCGTTTGGTATAATCCCTCCTTTGATTTTCTCATCAGCCTTACTTCAACATAACTACTAGTACTACTAGTACTTCTGCTTCTCCGAGAATCGTTATTGGATTTCACTCAACAAAGATATCCACCTTTTCTTCTCTCCCTTTTTTATATCTATCTCTACTCTCACTCCTTCCTTACACAAATCCTCCTCCCTTATTCCTTCCACCCTCCGCTGAATCACCCCCTCGTGGAATCGTTTTCAGCAGAGACAAAAGCTTTCTCAAAAAAACTCATCTCCCGAAGCGTCCGACAAAGACTGCGAGGGATTTGTTTCTAAACACTGCGACTGCTGGACGGTGGGATCGTCTTTATACTCTTCGCTTGTTTGTAGAACTTTTTTAGTTGCTACTCTTTTTTTTTTTAATCTTGTGTGTGCGGTGGCGTTTTGGAGGGAAGGATTACACATAATGAGATTGTGGAAGAAAACCTGTCCTCCGACATGATCCAGTCGTCAGGCTCCTCTCTATCGTCTAGTTTGGAAGGGGGGGGGGGGTGAAGGTGTTGGAATCTTCATTGCATCGGCTTGGAATAATTGTTGCGGAAGGGATTGTTTAGGACCGTGGGGTTAGATGAATTTCGCGTTTACGTTCTTCCTGCTTTCCAGATTTAAGCTGATGATATTTTTTTATAAGTAAGGTAGATTTTTTTATATATATTTCTTGAACCGAAAAAAAGAAAGAAAGGGATTAACAAAATATATGATGCAGCAAGGAATAATATCCAATCTGATTCTTAGACTATTTTATGCCAGCTATGATTATATTGTATATCCTATATGCGTAGTCAATATATACTTCGCTATAGGCTTATGCGTAGCAAATGTTCTGCTTGGACATTCCATAAATTGCAATGTAGTTGTTGACCTTTGAATCTCAATAATTAAGACTAACTTTTTAAAATAAAATAAATCCAAAATATTTCGAATGTTCAGAATGTTGAACCTCCTGTAATTTTTTTTTAATTTTATTTTCAGAAATGGTGTATTATTCAGAAATATAATTACTTGTGTGCAGTAATGGCATTTCATTTTGTATGAAAGAGAATTGTGTTCACCAGGAATACAAAATTTTTTATGACCTGAAATATCAAAAATTTTTCATTATTTTGAAACCTATTATTACCAGTATCCGAATGCTTTTTAACACAGTTTGCCTTTGTTGAACTCTATAACGTAAATAATTCATGCATCGAATAACCGAATTTTAAATTTATAATCAAGCCGTGGATAGTTATAAATTTAAAAGACGAAAATCTTTTGGGCGGGCATAAATATCTGAGGTGGCTTTTATTTTCTTATAGAGATTGATTAAAGGGTTCCATAAATTCTTAAGTTAAAGAGTATATATGAAGATGATTGAACGAATGATGAATTCATACATTGGATTCTTTTATTTGTTAACTCTAGAAATAACTACAGATGTTGAGTAAATAGTCTTTGTTTTATTATTTGGAGTTATATTTTTTTATATTTCTGTCTGGAATTTTTTACTTTATATTGCCTAATGCACACTTTTCAGATTTGTGAGTTGTGAACATCATCTTTCTCTGTATGATTTAGAGCAAAATCAAGAATTAAATTAGAAAAAATTCAGCTTAAATGCTGTGTAGATTCCGAACTATTGTAATTTCTCATGAAACAACAAGCATACAAAACCGTAATGGCAAAATATTCTTTTCTTAAAATCATAGAGGGATATTTAAAAAAAGGCAAATATTTCAGAATAAGTTATTGAATAGCTGAATGACTTAATCAAATAAGAGAAAAAAATCGTGTAGGGCAAAAGCCATTATCTCTTCATAGCAGCTGTTCATTTCTGAATAGATTTAATATGCAAACTCTAGTTCCATGTCTAATGCTTGAAAGACAAGAGCAATTTTCATTATTAAATTATCTTGCTGTCCATACTGAAATTGAAATTATTCTATAAAATTATATAATGACAATACTGTTTTTTTTTTGAAATTGCTTTTTTAATCATTTCAATTATTTGGAAATTCTTATATGGATATGTATGCGTTCCCTCTCTATGTATCCTGTGTTGTTTCAAATTATCGGCTTTAATTCTTGTAATTTTTTTTTATTATTATTTTTGAAACAGGATCATAATTACTTCTAGCATATTACTGGTGTTCTTAATTATTTATATTATCAGAATAAAAAAACTTACAAATAGAGACTTTATGTACTTTACACAATATACTTAAATGAGATGTCGATCGAGAAACTTGGCTGAATTCGGCATTCCATTTTAAAGCAGAGAAAATCTACTTTGATAGTTCCTGAGAGTCCATTTCCATTTGCAGAGTCTGCTCTTAATCTTTATTCATTTGGAGATAATTTCGTTGAACTTACTGCATAATTACGAAATTTGACATAAATGATGACATTTGCTTGTTTATCAGCGTAATTGTCTTTGTAGAAGACAATCCATTTAAACTGTGGAATGTTACGGGAGACAGATTTCCGTGACAACATTTCATCTAATATTTTAAATCCCCGACGTGTAATTACTAAATGACAGTAATTACCGCCGTGTCGTTTAAGAAAAATGAAGAGTTAAAAAGCAGTAAATTTAAACGATCAACAACAATAATAAGAAAAAAAAATGGAGATGGATTTGATTACATACATTAGTTAAGTCAACAAACTGGGCAAAAAAGAAATAACACAGTTGATGATAGTTAAATATTTTAGAACCTCGTCTCCATTGTTTAAGTGCTTAGAGCAAACACAATGTAAATTAAATACATCACACCTAACGTGAGTAGGAAATGTGAAAGTTAATTACTTTTGAGAGCTGTGCAATTAATCATATTTTCTGCAAATTGCCATTGTTATCTTCTTCAGAGCTGGCCGACAAGTTAAAATATGAAAGAAGTTATAAAACTAATTTTCTGTCTTAGATGGTATTTTTTTTAAATACGTATCCTCATCATCATCCCAATATTCTTATTATTATGTTGGTTGGATTAAAAAGGTGCAAGTTAAAGATGATAATTTTACTTTCTTCTTTCTTATTGTTTCGCTAATTACGTTATTGATTACCACTGTGAACTTTTTTTTGGTCATGAAAGAAAAAAAAATCTAAACAATTCTTTTATTTATATTTTTCATAGCTTCTTCCCCTGCTTTTTGGCGATGGATTTCATCATTTTAAACCAAGTGGAAAATTTTCAAGTGTTTAACAAACAAATTGTTCGTTTCACGGTGAAATAGGTAAACGATTATGTCTTTTGAAACGCACTTATCGAAATAAGTATAACAAAAACACTCTTAACTTTTCTTCATGATAATCCTACTGCCCTTTCTCTGATTTTTTTTGGTTTGTTATTATTGTTATTATTTCCTTCCTAAGCTTTCTGTTCTTCTTTATCTGTTATGAAGAATCGATTTGCGATATTTCCTGTCAACCGTGAACAAAGAAAAGGAATTTTTCTTTTCTTTCTTTTTTTTTTTTTTTTTTTTTTTTTTTTTTTAAAGTTGAAAAAAAGTTTTTATGGAAACAAAATGCGTTTTCTTGACATTAGGCCCATTGTTAGAAGTTGAAAAGGCAGCTTAAAAAAATATATGATGAAAAAAAAAGTGGCTGGAATTTTCGTTCTAAAGTGAAAGTTATTAGCTTTGACAGTGAAGCATGGATGGAGAAATTCGTGCTTAGTATTTATAAGATTATTTTGAAGTTATAAAAAGGTTGTATTGATCTGAACGTTTCGTTTAGCTAAAGAGACGTTTTATGTCAGAACTTTTGCTACTGACATGCTTGTTATAACCTTAATTTTGTACTTGTTTGTTTTGTAAAGCATTTTCTGTGTGCGCTTGCCGTATTAAAAAATAAATCTGGATATTGGTGTAAAAAAAGTTTTTCAGGGTGAAAATATCGATTTAATCTGAAATTTCTTTACAGTACGGCATTAAAAAAATCAAGATAAAGTAAATATTTAGCCAAGATATTTATTTTTCACCCTACCCGATCTATTCATACTTGAAATATAAATCAATTTAAAGGCGGAATGGGAAAAAAATATAAAAATGTTGGTTTACATAGATATATTCATATTATAAATAGAATATTCCAAAATAATTATGGGCAATACATTAGGTATGCAATGTAGAGAAAAGAAAACGAATACAAATGATTTTATAACAGTTTTTGTATTTTGAATAAATATCGCCAATGGCGACAATAAATAAAACAATCGCCAATAAATATAACTAAGTTCTTCAATTGACCTCTATAATTGTTCTAGCCAATTTTGGCTGCCAAATTGTTCGCCAAGAATATCGACTTTCCTGGCTGTTAATATGGAATAATATTATATAGAATTCATTTATTTGAAATTTTACCATGTTACTTCATAAGGAAAGAAAAATATGAATTTAATTGATTCAGTCTACTGCAAGTTACTTTATTTGCCAATTAAAAAGTGTGGCGGTATAAATTGATGTCTCCATTTAAATGTTCAAAGTTTAAAAACACACTACGGTGTTTTAATAAGAACAAGGGTAGATTTATTTTATACAAAAAAAGAACAAAATAAGTAAACAATTAACAGAACAAATAGAAGTAACTTATTCGAATTGGGAAAGAAATATTAAATTCTTGGCGATCAGATTACATAGTGGGTAGTGTTACAGCAGTCCCCACAAAAGTGTTGACATTTGAAAATGAAAGCAGAAAGGAAAATTTTATTTCGGAGTTAATATTCAAAGAAAGTTATTTTCTTAAAAACAATTTCAACATTATCAAAAGCATGCGATGGAATAATTAAATTAATCTGAATTTCATCCTAACAATGAAAACATTGTTACAAAATTTTATATCAAATTAAATTTTATGAAATATTATAGAAATTAAAGAATTTTTTTATTAAAATGAAATTGGTATCTTTAAAAAGGTAATTTTTCGAATTTTATGATAGTGTAAAAATCATTATTGTGAGAGAATATTTTCGGAGGATATAAAAGAAAAACATTCCTAATTTTTAAATAATTGATATTTTAAATAATTTTTGAGCAAAAGGTTGGCTGTAGTTTATTTTGTTTTAGAAGAATACACGTGTCAAATTTCATGGACAAAAATTCACCCTCCTCTTTCCCTATTTTATCATTAATTGGTGAATTTATTATTATATTGTAAGCGCTGTTTAAAAATAAATTCAGAAGTATTTTTATCAGTCTTATTTGATGATGCTTTGTTGAACTTTCCCTTCAAAGACTGGACGAAAAATTATTCTGAAGACAATAAAAAAAAGACTTTTATCCTTTGAAGAATTAATAAAACAGATTGCTTTTAAAATAACCTTTCAATTTTTATCCTATCTCACGCCACACTCACGCTAAAGATTCACTAAAAGCATTCTAATCTTAAGAGGCTAGCATATTTGCCAAATCCCGAACCAGCTTCTTTACTTTCTCATCTTTATAAATTTTCCCTGTATCTGAAAAAAACCTTGTTTTTCGAGTGTTTAACCCTATTATTTTAGACATCAGAAGCTCATAAATAAAACATTACACGAGACACTTATTTAATGCATTTTGTTTTGTTTTTTTAATGCCAAAGGCTAACAATGACCCTTTTCTTTTCTTATAAAAATTCTTTAAAATTCAACCGATTCTTCTCGATGCACGTGATGCCGATGGAGTTTCATTACTCTGTTCTACTGTTTGCTTTGTGTATTTATCTGCATATCCTATGCATGCATCTATCAAAGATAAACGAAATGGCTGTGTTCAGAGCGACAGCGCTTTATTTTTCTTGGCGTGAATTGCATTTATTTTTTAGGATTAAAATTTCTAGTAGCTTTGCTTTCTAAAATTGGCGGCAATTTTTACATTTGTGTTCTAAAAAAAAAGTATTTTTAAAGTTTACATTTAAAAGCGGTATTAAACAATCTTTCAGCTCATTTCAAATTGATAGAAATAGTATTGAAATTGATTAAAATAGTTTATTACTACGGATGTAATGACTTGAAACAAACTCTTCAATTGATTGACATTACTTTTCATTTTTTGTCCTATTATAAAATAAAATTGTTACGGTTAATTTACAAATGGAAATTCAATGATAAAATTAGGGGTGGGGGACTGTTGGAGAGGTTATTTTAGTTACCTGCTTCTGCAATAGTTATGACATCACCTATGCAAGTTAATTCCTGGAATGTTTGAATCTAGGTTTTAATAATGAATTTTTGTTCTCAAGAATCTAGTTGAGGTTACTGCGTGGATCCTCTTTTCTTGTTCAAAACTCCTGTCTAATTAGTTTGCCCTGAATTGTCATTTGTCTACTGGTGATATCATATCAGAATGTAGAAGAAAATTATCTTGTGGTGAATGGATTCCTTCATAAATGTATCATTTTGAAGTTACATGAAGGCATTGAAGATGGATGTTGATGTTTTGAACCAAATGATGATAATTGCACTTGAAGTATTAATCTATTTTTTAAGCCTAAACCATACGTTAACATAAGGTCCGTTATAGCAGAATATGCTGCAGATGCACACAGCCACGCATTAGGCAGCTAGAATGGTAGATGATTCAATATCTTGCTGTCCAAGTCTAGACAGTACATAAGCAAGAAATGTTGACCTTCCATTACGTCAGACTTGATATGTATGAAGATATACAGGCTTAAATATTTGACAAATCTGTTTTGGATTTCGGATTCGAGATTTTGCAGCTACGCAATAGGAAATGATACTTTATGTATTGTGCCTATCATGAGAAAAATTTCAATACAGAATGCATTTTTAGTAGTCATTACAGAAATGGGCATTGTGGCTAGTTTTTCTTTGGAGAATATTGTGTAAGTATGATTTATTTAAGCCATTGTGCTGTCACTGTGGCATTATCCATATTTTTGGATAATGGTTCCACGAGTTTTTCGCCGACCAGAATTTTGAACTTTCGCATACTTAGTAGCTTGTGCTTCAAAAATTTTCTCTCTGTGTGTGTGTTTGTAATATTGACGGTCCAGATTCATCATTGGTTTATTTTGGCGGTAGCATAATTTTCTTTCGATAATTATGGAATTTTTTGCGTCCAAATTATGTTCTATATACGAAAAGTTAAACATAAGTAACTTTCTATTATCTTTATCTAGAAAAGGAAAGGTGAGATAATCAACTTGCGATTGATATTTCTAGTTGGTGATATAATTTTTACTTTATTTATTTTTCTATAGTTTTTTCTATAACTTTTTTTTTTCATAATTGTATGCTGGCACAACAGCACGTTTGCCAGGCAATAGCAGTTTTCGAGACTTACTTAATGTTTACTTCATTGTGGAGACGATGCACAGATTGTTTATAATATGAATAATTAACATCAATTTTAAATAAATAAATAAGTAAAAAATAAATATATTAAAATACACGAAGTTTTGAAAGACATTTAAGAATTGTTATTAGTGTAGCAAGACTTGATAAATTTCGTATCTAATAAAAAAAAAAAACTATTAGTCTTCTTATGGGCGAACAGCATATTTTAAAGAAGCAATTTTTAGATAAATATTGTTTTGCAGCATTACTAATTTATAAGATAACCAGTTGGCAACTGATCCTGAGATATGTGATACTGCAATTACTCTCTTTTCATCTGTTTCACCAATTACTCGCTTTTCCTCTGTTTCGCTAATTACTCACTTTTTCCTCGCTTTCATCTATCGTATAGTTCAATATAATGATATAGTACATTACTATATTTCACTTTTCATTGAATATAAAAGATTAAATATAGTTGACTATAATTATTTTTCTAATTAATATTCTTTTTATAATTGGTATAATTAATGCTTTGGTAATGCTTATTTCATGCAGTGATGCCATTATCGAAGGTTGTAAAGATATTCTAATTTTTATTTACATTATTCTAGAAGGATAATTGTCGTTTTTAGTATTTAAATTCTTTTAATCATTTTATTCGTTGACTTTTCTTTTTGATTAACATTTTTTCGTTACCTATGAAAAAAAATGTGGCTTCATTATGAAACGACATCAAAGGAAAAACTTTATGGGAATTTCCGTTAAAACTTTTGAATAAAATTTTAAAAAAAAAACGATGAAAAAAATAAAAATATATTTTTTGGGGACCAGAAAAAGCTTAGACGAGCGGCAGCATATGATTCTTAAAAATTTTCTGTTGAATCTAATTTTTTTAGGGGAAACATTTTTTATGCTATTTTTAATGAATGTAATTACCACAAAAATACTCGGGAAATGTGAAAGATCTTTTTTTCTGCGCAGTTTTAATTTTGACTTCGAATAAATGGAACTTTTGGGGGCTTATAATTGAGATCATTTTTTAGGAAAAAAGATTCATTAAGTTTTTTTTATGTTTAATAAAGTCTTAAAGCAAGGAGCTTGAAATCGCGCAATTATATTGAATCAATCGTTTTTCTATCCTTTGCGACTTCATTTTTAATCTTTTTTTTTTTTTTTTTTTGCGTATGTGATTTTAAATGTCTTGAAATTACCTTTTTAATCCGCATTAAACTTTGGATTATTAATCAGAACGCTGGTTTTGGATGGAATATCAAATTTATCTACCTAAATCACCATAAGCTAAGATTGTATTAAAAAAATGACACAGTTTAATCAAAGACTACTTCTTATGAAAAGAAAGACTTTTTCTTCCTTTTCAATTAGATATGTGTACAAAAAAAAAACAAGCTGCTGTGTTTGAATACAAAAGAGCTGATTCGAAATACACTTTCACCTGTTATAGGTTCAATTAATTTCATTTATAAAAAATAACCCAATGATCTGTTAATTACCTAAATGAATATTATTCTAATTACTGTGATCTATTAATTAATGGAAGCTTATTTTTTTCTTGAAATGTTCAAATAATTCTCTGTTCAATGTAATTAATTTTTATTCTTAAACTATCTATAATTATTCTGCTCTTATTTTAATTTAACAGTTGCATGATTTACAATATCTTTGATTTGCATTCGATTTTAGGGAAGTAATATTCATCATTAGGATTCTCAGAGGAAATTTTTCAATTTTTTTCCCTTTTTGTTTACTTTTGTTAGAGCAATGATAGCTAAAGCAAGCTATGAAACAATGAAAAATCTACTACTACTTTCAATTTTTTAAACAAAGTGTAAAAAAAATAATAATAAAAGAAGAATGTAGAAATAAGTTTTGTTTATTATTTTATTATTATTTTAAATTAACAAATCAGCAACTCTGTAATTATTCTATAAAACCCAATCTTCCCCAAATTTTCTCTCATATTGTCTAATTACATGTAATTCGTAACTTCTGTCCAATGTAACAATATCCTATTCATGGCATTGATGAACAATAGTTACGAAATATTGATCTTTGGCGTAAATCTAGCTTGCGACCTTTTAACTACCAAAGGTTAACTAATTAGCCTATCTCTTGTATGCGATCAATACACAAATAGCAGAAAATTGCATAATTCGGATGCTGTTTTCTACTGATGACACAGAATTGTAATCAAATTTCATGTAAGATATTGTGTTTTTGTGTTATTGCATTTGCATGCGCCGGAAAATGCAGAAATAGAAATTAAGCTTTAGACAAATTTGATTCAAAATTTTATTTTAATCTACGCTTTACCTGCTAAAGACTGTGAACTAAGTTTCATTTACCTTTGTTAAGATTTTTTGACTTTCGCTTTTGCATGCAGGCAAAAGTACAGAATGGCATTCGTTCAATCCCTTTACAGATTTGGTTCCAAATTTTATGCACTTTTATATTTTAGATACTAAATCTATGCACGAAATTTTATCTTTATATCTTTTGTATATTTTTCATTAGTTAGTGTCGTCACTTGTATTCGGGCATCCGGACAGATTTTCTTTGAATGGATTTCGTTTAAAATGTAGTTAAAAGATAAAATTTTGGAGAAATCTATAAAATTTGTATTAAATCCTCCTACCAAATTTCATGTTTCTAGTTTAAAGCATTTTTGATTATATTGTTCACAAACAGACAGACTTACATAATTCCAAAATTATGTTTTTAAAACTTTGGGAGGTTTAAAATGTGGAGATTTGTCGAAATCTGGAGTTCGAATTTTTTGACAATTACAATTCTTTGTTTATACTTAGTATAAAAGAAAGTAAAAATCAAATATGAATATATTACTACTGGTTGTTTCCGAAAGAAAAAAAAACATATTATAATTCACTCCAATCGTATAAAAATAACGAAATCCCATTTGTTTTATTTTTTAAATTTCATATCATTTTATTCAAATTTCATTGAATTCAATTTTATTAAAATGATATTCGTTTCAAAATGTTTATACCATTTTGGTTTGAAAAGCTGCAGTTCCACATAAGTATTGTCCTTACAAAAATTAAACGATAATTTCATTTTCTTATTGCTTTTCGACTTCCTTTATTTACAGCTTAGTAATGGGCCCTGCCATTTTCGCGTTTATCAAAAATGCTCTAACATTTTTTTCTTTTTCTTTTTTATTATTCTTTTGAACTTCCATTCGTGGCAACATAGTTTATTCATTTGCCCAGTTTTATTTCCACACGATAAGAAAGGATGATTGTTTTGTTCAAAGGTGTAAAATAACAAGATTTATTTTCTTTTATATTACATTTTTCTATTATTATTTCTTTTCTCACATGAAAATAAATGTTGAGCGAGAAAATTCGGCGTGAAACTGAGCAGAAACAAAACAAAAATGGCTTCTTATTTCCTTCTTAGCCTTTTTTAGTCAAAATTGCTTTGAACTTTTTGGAGTTGGCTGAAATAGAACATAAAAAAAGTAGGCTTAAAACGTGACGGGTTGAAACGAGTTTCCGAATCAACGAGGTAGATAAATAATAAAAAAAAGAATCGTTCAAAGAACAAATCGTGCAGCCGAAATCGAAGGTGAGGGAGAAATTACGAACACAGTGTAGTGGACGAATTGATAATCTTGTTTCAATAAGCTATTCCCGTGTTCTGTTTCATGTCGTTGTCCTTAACGTAGGTGTTTACCGTACGCGTAGGATGCAACTTTTGTTGCGCATGCGTGTTACCTAATTTTCCATTCATGAGTTCTTTGATATCTTTCATTGATAAACTTGTTAAGCAACAGCTGGTTCAAGAAGTAAGATCATTTGCATTAATTCGTACCGCATTTTCGAGCAACTTTCTTCTTTTTCTTCCCCTCCCCCTACTACTCCTTCTACTCCCCTCCTTCTACGTGTTTTTTTTTGCTCTCCTCAGATAACTTTCGGTATTGAACCTACTTTAAAATTAATTATAGGGTAAAATACTAATTATATATGTATGTATTTTATTTGGGACTGTGAATTATTGTAACAATTGCAGTTGTTGTTTCATTGTATACATTTTTTTTTCTTTATCTTATTTACTTGATTTTATAAATAAAAGCCTGCAACATATATAATATAATATAATATTTTTGGTTTAAGTAGAATGCAGGCTCGAAGCAGTGAAGAGACTTGGTATTTTTAATTTCGTTTTAATATCCATTTCGGGAAAGCATAATTATTAACAAGAAGATGCAGTGCGAAACAAACACAGAAGTAAAAAAGGGACGAAACAAATGATCATTAGTCTTATATAACATTGGATTTCTGCCCATGCGCCAATGGAATACATGTGTTGACCTTTGACACCTTTTCAAGGGCACCGAAGTAGCACTCTCATTTGAAACGTAGTTCTGATGGCGCATTAGTTTTACAGAAGAATTAATTAAACTGAAAGTGGAATTGGATCACGAAATAAGAGAATATTTTTAGAATGAAGTTTCGATGGGCTAAATTAAGATAAAGTCTGGGAAATTAATTTGGATTAAATTAAGAGTTTAAATATCATTACATATATATGTAATGATAATTTAAACTCTTAATTTAATCCAAATTAATTTCCCAGACTTTATCTTAATTTAGCCCATCGAAACTTCATTCTAAAAATATTCTCTTATTTCGTGATCCAATTCCACTTTCAGTTTAATTAATTCTTCTGTAAAACTAATGCGCCATCAGAACTACGTTTCAAATGAGAGTGCTACTTCGGTGCCCTTGAAAAGGTGTCAAAGGTCAACACATGTATTCCATTGGCGCATGGGCAGAAATCCAATGTTATATAAGACTAGTGATCATTTCGTCCCTTTTTGCCTTCTGCTTTTTGTGCCGCGCTGTGCCTTCTTGTTAAAATCATGCCTGGCACTCAGAATAGAATAAAGCGAAATTAAAGATGCAAAGTCTCTTCACTGCTTGTTCAACCTGCACTCTGCTTCAACCAAAATATGTTACATATATATATATATATATATACCGGGAAAGTATGAAATATGAGAATTATTACATACGTTCCCTCATTGTAATTATAGGTATATTACAATGAGACATTACATTTTTTTTCATATTTAGGCAAAATATGAAGAAAAAAAAAAAGATTCCAGTATTAATATATAATATACTATTATGTAAATTAAATGACGTGCATTCTACAAAAATACAAATGCTTTTTTGAAAAAATAATGAGAGCGCCATTAATAGCCAAATAATATTCAAAATACATAAAGAAAAATGAAAGTTATTCAAAACAAAATTTATATTATTCTTACTCAGGAAAACAAAATTTTCATATAAAAAAAAGAAATTAAAATTAACCTATTTGTTACAATATGGTAGACTTGAATGATATTTTGAATTACAGTACATTTTTTCATGTAAAAACATCTCATATTTCGGCACATTGTTTTACATACACATTTGACAAATCCTTGGCCTCTTTTCCTGAACTGAGCAATTGCAATTCACCGGTGAGGAATTTCGTTGTCAGGAGTATCTTCATTTCTAAGCAGGGCATAAAGTGAATTGGGATCTCGGATATACTTGTTTTAAAATACCTTCAGAAGTTCCAAGTCGATAGAAACCATTCTCTGCCACACTTAGTGCTACTGCCAATATGTTGTGCAAATTACCTTGTCCGTTGTCGACGTCAGGAATAGGAATAGTCGCGCGTTAAAAGTTACGTGCCTTGTAAAGTGATATTCGGAGATGTATTTCATACTTTGCCGGTTTCTCATTTGGCATTCTATGGAATGCTTGGGAAATGAGTGAAATATGAATCAATTCATACATTGTAAACCAGTTTTAGGCAATATATGCAATTCCGGATTTCATACCACGTTGCCGTTCATTTACCGTTAACACACGCACTCACACACACTTATGTTGGCCGTAAAATAATTTATTTAACTTTATATATTTTGAAAATTTGTATATAAAATTAATGAAATGAATGGAACCGAATTTTATATGCAGACAGCGAAGAACATCAAGAGGAGTGGGGGTCGAATGTTACATTATTATGCACACAGGGAAGGTCAACATGTTGTAAATACTGCTGATGAGCCTAATTAACTTAGTTTTGATTGATGGAAGATTTTTTTCTGAGAATTTCAGAGGAGTATTATTCAATTATGTATCTGTGTTTATTATTATTATTATTATTATCGTTGAAATTTTTTATAGTATGCGTTTATTTTAACTGTTGACCCTTTTTCCTTCCGAAAGCGTCAAATGGCGCCTTATTGCTAATTTTTGTGATGTTTCATTTCCCCGAAACTCATTGTTTCCTACAATTCTTAATCTGTATTTCAAATTTGGCTTTATTTCACTCATTTGATTTAGCTGCAAATGTCTGCAAACAGTAAAAGTAATTTTATGGCCTTCCTGTATTTCGTGAACTTTTCTGTTTATGTTTTTAAACATAAAAGGAATATTAAAAACACTCATCCTTAAAAATCGGAAAAATAATTGATTATGAATATGAGCAAGCTGGAGTTGAATATCTCTATTAATGGAAAATTCCTAATAGTAAATTTTCCAGAAGCCATTTATGCATAATCCCTTCTAAAGTTCTCTTCTAATCACATGAAAACTGCAAGCAAACAAAAAAATTTTTTTGTGTCAGTTGCTTGTTCATATTTATCCAAATATAGTTGACACCCAATATCCAAAACAGCATATTTGGCTTAAGTGCATTTCAAGCAACTTTTATATATTGTAGTGTTTTCAGTCTTTTTTCTCCATTTTAACCGAACACATATTCCATTTCTTTGCGTTACAATGCCAAATGTTGCCCGTTGCTAAAAGCTTTTAATTTATTAGGCGCTATTTATCCACGTGTTCTTGAAAATTTTCTTCGATATAGCAAAGAATATTTCCTCATGTTGAATATTCTGTTTAAAGTTTTATGAATGTAAAGTTTTATTACAGAATACTGATTATAGGATATGTTAAATACTTTGCTAGTAACGCGCCAAGTTGGCGAGTGCTCTCTGTAGGGTTGCCCCCTTTTGTAATTGTGTGGGTCATGACCCGCCAGAAGTAGAACTGAAGACCGAACGCCATGCTATTATACCGTTGGTAGTGGGGTGACTCCATGCCTCATCTCATAGTCCAATAAACCGCTTTTTATAGAAGCATCGCATTCATCATTTTTAGCTACACCGCAATTCTTGGTTTATCTTCAGTTGCATTTTAGAACCAACATCGGCATACTTTGAACAAAAAACTCCGATCCAATATATCAATTACTTTTAATTGCATTATGAGATCATATTTATGACTATTTACCGGACTATTATCCGCAATGATATGCTACATAGCATTTTCTTTATTGTCAGCATCATTGTCTCTGACATTAATTGGTTTGTTCTTGTTAATAATATTGGATTTTAATGGAATTCTTTTATAATAACAATACTCATTAACTGAAATTTATTACTAGAACTCAGATTTTTTTTTAAACTCACGAATATGAATTATTTCATATTTGAATAGCAATATGAGTGTTCCGTATGCTCTAAAAGGTTTTCTGTGTAAATTTCAATTATGTTTGGCAACAGCTGAATCTGAACAGGGGACTGGGACTACTTGTTAATCAACTGCAGTTTGGGGCGATTAGGCTTAATTTATATATTCGAATCTGATGATGATAGGCTCCAAATTATGCCCTGTTAACGATTTCCCGGGCACTTGATGGCATCGCAAAATAAGCATCGAGTCATTAGCCGACTTAATTAATTTATCTTGCTCTCATAATTAACGAATATGATCGCAGGAATCCATTTAATGGGATTCGGCCATGCAAAAGAACCCGTGATTGGGACTGACTGGTACGACTCGGATCAGAGAGGATATTAGCTAGGATTGTCTGTCGGTCTATGGGATTTCCCGAGCGATTGTTTTAGTTCCATTTCACTTGATTACGTATTTGAAAACTGCGTGAGATGTCATGGAATGTTGATTTAATCGTGTGTTGTAGTTTGGGATATTTTTCTGCTTGCGTAGTTTTTGAAGTTTTTTGTACTGAAATAAATCATGCGGGTAAAGAAGAGGAAGTATTTATAAGAGATTCAAACTGATTATTCAAAACATCGTAGCATGATATATTTTTGATGTTTAATTCAAGCATCTTTATTTCATTTTAAATATTTTTTCTTAATTATATAGTAGAAATAATGTGCATACACACACACACACACAAAAAAAATACTATTGTTACAACGTGTGTGAGTTTAAATTCATTAACTAAAGCAATGAAAAATTTTGTTATGAAATATACTTAAAAATGTTTTTAAAATTTATTAAAATTGGAGAAACATTGGCACAAAAATGAAATTGGTATAAGAGCACATTTTTCTTTCTTTCTTTTTGTACGCGCGCGGGCAATATTATGATCTTATGTCATTTAGAAATAATGTTAAAATTTTGATTAATTTTGTAATAAATAACATGCTTGATATGATAGTTACAGGTCTAATGGTCTGCCTGGTAAAGTACTTCGTACAATTCATTTCATCATACATGCTAAATAGAGTAATTTACACTTATATTAGGTTAAATTTTATCGTGCTAAAAAAATGATACTTAACTAAATGGTCCATGCATTCTTGTAATGAAAATGCATTTTTATGGTTAAATACTTATATCAAAGCAATTTATACTTTCTTTATTTTTTCTTCGTCGTCCTTTTACTATTTTAAAAAAATGAATTAAGATAAAAGACGAAAGAAAGACAATTTTTTGAAAAGATCAAAAAATAGACTTTTATGTTAATTTCATGATATACTATTTTTCTTATTTTAGAAATTTGCTTGTTAAAGCCTAAGATTTTAGATAGCATTACTGGTTTATAATATATATCATTATTATGATTAATATTTGCTTAATCTCACTGATCTAATTGCTTAATCTAATTGATCTTTTTCGATTTGCTTGGTTTTATGACACAAGAACTAATATGAATCTCATGGTGCTTACTCCAAGTAAGTTTATTTCTAACACAAAGTTTCACAAAAACAGTTTCTATTAAAATGATACAAAAATAAACATTAGTAAAACGATGTTAAGTTATAAAATGTCAAACGAAACCATGATAGTGAGTTCAAATTAAGGAATAAAAGGCTGTGCATTTTAAAATGACAAAAAGGTTCTCATGTGGGTTTCTGCCAAGCAACAACGGCAAAGTCACGGCTGTTGTTTTGAAGTAAAACAAGTGTTGAGCATTAAAATATGGATATTCAATAAGGATATGATTAACTGTTGCTCCACAGTTACAATGTGGACACATCGGCTATTGATTATTTAATAATAGATGTTTATACGTGAATCTAGTGTGACCTATTCTCAGACGAGTTAGAACTGTGGATGTTTTCGATTATTTAAAGGACAATTTTCTATGATAGGCTTACAAGTACGTAGTTTGTTTAGAGTTTCCGAATCCCATTGAGTTTGCCAACTGATGTAAAGACAACGTTTTGCCTGTTTCTTCAAATCGCATGCAGGTATAGATGCTAAAGAGAGAGAGAGAGTGAGTGAGTGAGTTGCGGATTTGGCACTCTTATCAGCCTGTTCGTTACCATATGTTCGCATATGGGATGGTATCCAAAAGAATAAAACTGTAAAGCCTCAAGAGATAGTTTTATAATGTAAGTCTAAAATCTCAAAAATCATTGCATGAGTATGATTTTGAAGTAATTTTGAAGACTGCAAAATGCTTAAAGAATCAGTGTAAATAATATAGCTTCCACTACATCTAATTAAAATCTCTGAATAAAGCATTCAAAACTGTAGTTGTCTCAGCAGTAGAAATGGAACAACGTAAATGAAATTGGGAACATGAAATTTTATCTGGAAAAACTATAGCAAATGAGATACCTTAGGTCCGTCAGCATAAACAGGAATGAAAGATTGATAATGAGAACTGAGCTCAAGGAATAATTCTTGATAAATAATATCTGATCTTTTCTGATTTGCAGTAATGTGGTTCATATTAAAAAAGCCATAAATGTCTCATTTGTATTCTTCTTAATCAATGATCAGAATAAAGACTTGTATAGTAGCACAAACTCATATATTATTTTTATATTCTTATTCAGGGACACACTGCACTCAAATTCTGTTTTTTATTCTTTCATGAGCTTAAAAATAACTGACCCAGAAAAACATATTTAAACAATTATCTTAAGAAAACTTTTTTGTGTATACATTCAAACTGAACCTCTTTCTGTTTACAATTGTTACTGTAAAAATTTGATGAAAAAGGTAGTGATCTGAAGATCTGAGTTAAATATTGCTTCTAAGGCCATCCATCCATCTATCTGAAATGGAAGACAGACGAATTACGTGATTCATTTTTAACATAACTTCAATTTGCCTTGAACGAGAGCAGAGCTTCTCATTTTTTTTTTTCTCTCTCTCTCTCAAACTTAAATCTTGTGGAAAGAAATTTCGCTCTTCCAAAAATTTCTTGTCGCGACATCATGGCTGAAAGATAATAAAATTACAAGAAATGAAGCATTAATTAATGATAGTTAAAAGGAAATTTAGTTTTTAATAAATTTTAATGAAATCACGTTAGGTTAAAAGGTTTTTAATGCTTACTTTGGATAGTTTGAGAAACAGAAAAAAAATTCTTCGTATGAGTCTTTTTTATTGAGAATTTGTGTCCTGTGAGAGTCCAGCTTAAAAGGTTTTAATATATATCAGAAATATTTTAATGGAAATTTTTTGTTGAATTACATGAAAATATTATTTTTAAACCAAAATTCTTTTCTTTATTATGTTTTCTTATTGATTTTGGAAAATCTGGCAAAATTGTAGTCTGTTAAAAGTTTATTCTACTAAATAAGATTGCACCAAACAAGGGAAATCTTATTTGGCATTACGTTTTGGCGAAAATGTAGGCCCTGTGAGAATCCAGCCTAAAAGGTTTTGCATATATATCGAAAATTCTTTGCTGGAATTTTTCTTTTTTGTTGAATTACACGAAAATATTATTTTTAAATCAAAATTCTTTTATTTATTATGTTTTCTTATTTATTTTGGAAAATCTGGTATAATTGTACGTGAATAATTGTGTTAATAATTTATTCTACTCAATAAGATTGCGCCAAATAAGTGCGATCTTATTTTTCGATACATTTTGGTGAAAAAATTTCACATCACTTGAAACCGATTGTGATCTTATGTTCAGATCAACTTTATTCTGCTATCTGAATTGCTTTTTAAAACTTTCAGGAGCATTATGACATCTCTAAATTCTATTTAATGTTGTATCAGGAAAATGGCAATAACTTAATTGCTCATATGTATAAAACAATACTTTGAAGATGATAATCAATAATTTATCTAACTAATGATGCTATTTTTTAAATGGTTCTTCTTATTATTATGAAATGCTTATTATTATTATGAAATGTATTATTACTCTCGAACAATGGAATTAAATGGAACCATTGATATCTTAGGAAATGTTAATATTCGATTATTTTAAACTCTACTTTAAAGCATGAAAGCTAAATTGAGTCTGTCATACCAATATAACAGCATTGTACATCTAATATCTCACTATTTCAATGTTTGAATACCACTTTAAAACTGATAGCGCAATGTTTGTCTCATCGTCTGTGTTCTATTGAGCTCTGTTCTAAAGCTCTTGCTTCATTATTTATAGAGGATTCCATCACAATATTTCGGCCCTAATGCAGTTCTCACGCTTATTGGAAACCATCCCTCCCAGTGATTAATCAAAAGCGCTTACACGTTCGCTGATGGAACAAATATGACGATGTCCCTGATGCTATTCGGCATTAATTGTTCGCATTAATTCGTACGACTTTATTATGTCCGGATCATTTCGTCCGCAGCTGTCGACAGCGGGCATGTTTATTGATTGGGACCTGTTTCTGCATAATTGAAATCTTTACACTCCTCTCGTTCCCATTTGATGAAGATCGGAAATATATGTCCGTTCAGTGGTGCAGAAGCACTGATAAAACAAGCAGTTGGAGAATGCTTTTGTGTGGATGATGATATGGAAGTGTCATTCTCTTATCATCAGTAATTTGTAAACATAATCGTTTAGAAAAAGAAATTTTTATCATGTGAGAACATGATATTATTTTGACTTGGGACCTTTGAAGCCTCAAGAAGCGTAGGCAGAAAATAAAGGGCATGATTTGTTGGAGTTCCATAAATTGTAGGAATTTTTTCTGATCGGGGCCACAAATATGAAAAAAAATATTCAAAATCATTGTAGGAATTTTTTTTTCTAATCGGGATCACAAATATGGAGAAAAAAAAAATAAAAAAATTCCAAATTATTGCAGGAATTTTTTCTGATCGGGACCATATATATATATATTCCACATTATTGTTTTTTTCTTTCTTTCTTTCTGATCGAGACCACAAATATGAAAAAAATATTTGAAATCATCGTAGGAATTTTTTTCTAATCGGGATCACAAATATGGAGGAAAAAAAAAAAAAAATCCAAATTATTGCAGGAATTTTTTCTGATCGAGATCACAAAAATTAAAAAAAATATTCCGAATCATTGCAGGAATTTTTTCTGATCGGGACCATATATATATATATTCCTCATTATCGTTTTTTTTTTTTCTTTTTTCTTTCTGATCGAGACCACAAATATGAAAAAAATATTTGAAATCATCGTAGGAATTTTCTTTTTGATCTGCACCACAAGAAAAAAAAAAATATTCCATGCTATCAAATAAAATTGTTCTTACATAATCATTTGAAATTTGCGACAGGAAGTTTCATTTTTTTTTTTTTTTTTTTTTTTTTGTTGTTGGTGATGTCTTCAGATGTTGATTATACTATCTTTACTAATAATAAAGATGAATGAACGTGTATCTGCTGTCTCTCTACAACCCCGATCGTTCGACTTAGAACTCTCAAATTTAACACATATGGAGAGTGGGAAGGTGCATCAGGGAGCGATTTTTTTGAAATTTTAATTAAAAGTTAAGCTGAATTTTGGCCTTTCCCGCGAAAACATCTGAAAATATTATTTGCAGAGGAATGAATTTTACACCAATTCAAAAGTTAGAGTAGTGTCTTTTTAATGTTATTAATTTAATAGTTGTGCGGGTTTTTTTTTACTAAATTAAAAATATATATATATTTTTATTGTCTAATTAATAATTATAGATTGTGCATTGTTGCCTTGAAATTGAAACTGCTTTCACTGTTTCTTGAAGTATTTAATCTCGAGGGTTTTTTTTTTTCCATTACTGAAAGCCAGAGAAGAAGAATTTTAATATCTGTGTTGTATACAAGACAAAGAAAAAAGTGAAGTTACAATAACTGGGAAGTTAAAAGATCGATGAGCCAGACATTTATGCTTTTAATAGCACTTGATGTCATGTGGCTGGTCTTAGAACCTTTCTTTGATTCTTAGTACCTTTCTAGATTTCAAAGGTTCATGTATACAATAAACATAACTTAAGAAAATTTAAATAACAAGGCTTTGACGGTTTGGCGTAACCCTGAAGTTTTGTCTAAACGATTTTATTGAAATTAAGTATAACCAATATACTTGGCAAATCAACTGGTTGTAATTAATATTTAACGCATTGAGTATGATTTTACTCACATGTGGTTCACACTTACTGTCTAATTGTACGGAGTTACCTTCCTAATTAGCTAACCCCTTCTCCACTATGACCAAGAGAACCAAAAAGGCATAGAATTAGATAGATGATACGAATATCAAGCATGAGTCCTGGCTGCGTGTGTGTTAATATATTGTCACGTAGATACTATGATATAGAACTCAATGACACACATTAGGGTTAGAGCTAAACCAATTTATTAACTGAACTCAGAACTGAGAATACAGGAACTGACAAATCTTCTGCTTTTATACAAGCAGAGAAAGTTCCAGAATACTCTTCTGCAGACAGTAAGAAAAGTCCAGAACACTTGTCTGGTAAACTAAAGAAATGCCCAGTATCTTCTGGAACATGAAATAAAGGAAAACATAAAATCAAAGAATTAAGTATTTACATATACTGTTAATCGCATTGTCTCTAGCGGGATTCGAACCCAGGTCTCTTGATCATGAGATCGATGCAATGACCATTCGGCCATGGAGATTCGACTGTCTCTCTTCAATGCGGCAATATTTCTATTTTGACTGTAACTTAATGGAAATTGATTTATTAAATCTTTTGAATAATTATGAAATTAAGTTAATTTTTTAAAAAATAGCTTATTAAACTTTAATTTCATTTTTGTTTTAATGGTTTGCTTGATATAATTCAGGTGTATGACCTTAACAATTAAATAAAAAGTACAGCACTTAACAATTAAATAAAAAGTACAGCTCTTAACAATTAAATAAAAAGTACAGCTCTTAACAATTGAATAAAGAGTACATCACTTGATAGCTTGTTTATGAATTTCTTCCAATCTTGAAACTTCCAGATGTTACACAAACTTTTACTATAAATCAATTTTGTATTCAAAACATTTATTTATGAAATGCATGCCTTCATTTTATTGCAGGGAAAATCAAAATAATACTCTTATATTCATCTTGTAGGAATCAAGTAGACTCATTTTTCCATTATGGCGTTTTAACTGTAGTTTTTCTACTTCTAGCTTATGAGCAATATCATTAATGTAATAAATTCAAAGATTAACAATTCTTTTTCAGTAAGAAGAAATCAAATTAAAATAAATAATTTGTTTTGGCAAAATAATAATATTCAATGCTTGCTTCAGTGATTGGCATAATGTCTGTCACTTAAGTCTTAAAGTACTTTTGGTCTTGCAGACTGTTTTACATATACTTCCTGTTGCAGTGAACTTACGTCATCAGTAGTTAACGGATAAAAACCACAAATTAGGTTTTCTTTGTCTGCTACCTTGTTCACAGCTGTGCGAAGTTACTGCAACTAGCGCACCAAATCGTCATTATGTGGGAACTACCCATCATTTGTGCGACGATGAAGTTTAACGTGTTTTCGCTTCAAAGATTTGATCCCTTCTATTTATCAGCGATCGTCTCCTAGTTTGTCAATAACTATTCTTATTTTTACTTAATACGTACCATTTACAGCTCTCATAAAATTGATAGTGTTGTCGAGGTCAACCACTTTTTTTTCCTTACTCAAAAACATGCTTAACCCTTTTAAAACTGTTGGGATGTTCCAGGCGAATTTAAATATAGAGATTAAACTTTCAGACTGCTAAGATCCCATTTATTTATCCCATATTATTTTATGAACAGCTGTAACTGTAATTGTTTCTAAATTACAGTGCCATTTCCAAAATGGCTTAAAATCATGAAATGATCTTATTTATTTTTTTTCTAAGATCGCGAATTATTATTATTATTATTTTCGTTTTTCAAAACTGAAGCACTTTTTTATAGTAAGTTTGATCTTCAATTGAGCTGCTTATTTGTAGTTGATAGTGTTACATTTAACATTCCTATTTAAATAAAAACATTGAAATATTTATATGTAATTTAAATTAAAATTTTTTCCCCTTTCACATTAGTTTGTATGTTTTAAACGATCACAATAGTTGCCCCTTTCAGAGCAAAAAATTTGAAATAATTATTAAAACGCTCTATCGGGAAAGAACTAATACAAAATATTCATTTTTGGCGGTAATCAGAAGCAAACGATTGATTTAAATCCAGCGTTAAAAAAAAAGTAAAATTTTAAGAAATTCTTTTAATATAGCAAATTTAGGTTTTTGTTACCCTAGGCAGTGCGCATGTTATAGGTTCCTTCCCCTCTTATATCGCCCATCAATTTAGTTCCTCATTTTTAACTTAATCAACATGTTAATTATTTGTTTTAGATTAAATTTTAACTGAGTATCTATATGAGAATGCATGTTATTATTTATTATGATTCGTAATTGCGCAAGATACACGTTTGTATTCAACATTACTTAAGCAGACGCTCAAGGTTTACAAACGCTATAGTAAAATATATGAACATTATGAATTAAATAGGAAATGACCAATTAAACTTAACAAAATTTTATTATTATTTTTATAGTATTTTATAATTCGTATTTTTTTACAAATTTATTTATTTCGCAACCAGGCTAATAAACATTACCTGCGGCCTGCCTGAAACTGCGGAGTCTGGGTGGAAAACCACCACTACGCAGAACTGACATATGTAACAGTAATGAACTGCCATTACAGTACATTCATTATACTGAAATCACAATGTCACGATTACATCGGCAGTAATTTAATGGCAGATATTTCTTTAATTATTTTTTCTAGTTATTCACATAGGTTACTTTACCACTTTTAATATGAATGATATGATAATTTTAGAAGCGCGTTAAAATTATAAATACTGTTAAAAAAATATAACCCTAAAAATATAACTACTTCTAGTTCTATGGAAATTCTAGGTTTGACGTTGGGACGCGATCATGTGATATGTATCGATATCCCAGGCACCTGTTTTGAAAACAAGAGTTTTTTTTTGGGGGGGGGTCACTTATATTGCTTTTATACACATAGATATAATGAAGTTGACGAAGGAAAAAAAAATACCATGCCTTATGCGCTGCTTACCTCAGCTTCATCATAAATTTCTTGTAGAGCAACAGTGACGGTTTCATTCCGAAGATTGTTGCGTTGTTCAAACATGCTTGTCGGAAACGAAGACCATTTGTTGGAAGAAGAACAAACAAATGCACGTTTGCCAAACAATTCCACCAGCTCTTCCGGACTTAAGCCCTGGCAGTTAACTTCCTCCCAAGCGCCCATTCGGGAATCAGTTGTCACCGTTGGACACCAATAAATAGCCAGCTCTTGATCCTGGGGCTTAAAGCTAGCTCTATCCGATTATTATGGGATGGGAGACACACAATGCAGGCTTGCCTGGGAGTTTGGCGATCTTTTCCCAAGTGAGTGTGTTTGGTACATTACACTTCCCAACTCGGAAGGGCGAGGGCTATAAGTTCCTCAAGTTAAAATGGAGAGCCGCAACGCCATCTTTGATTGGCTGTATGTTTGATCAGAAGAATCCATTGGAGGAAGTGGTCATTGGATTGAGCAGAATTAAAAGGAAGAAAGATTGGACTTCTGCTGCCGCATCAAGAGAATTTCTGCTCATTATGGTGTAGAAAAGAAATGTACTGGTTTTAATAGTAATTGATGGATTAATGTGTGACATGCGAACGAAGGACGATCTTACAAGTGTGCTTATTTAAAAATAAAATAAAGCTGTTAATTAAATTTATTTAAAATACATTTTTATTAGTTATAAAAATTATATTTTCTTTTATTATTTTTTACTTTTTTGTCCTTAATTTATTAATCATAATTATAAATATTATAGAATATTGGAATTAAATTTTAATCAGAATTGGCCATTGAATTCTAAATATATTAAAATAGTGCCATCTTTTTTTTTTTTTTTTTTTTTTTTTTTTTTTTTTTTTTTTTACAAGCATGAAGTAAACTGAATAACAATCTGTAATAAATATTGTAGAAAACTTATCGATATTCCTTTCTTCCGTTTCATTTTTTTACAGGCAACTTAATTCATTATTGAAAAATTATATTTCTTAAACTGAGTTCCAGTTAAATTTGAGTTATATTTTTGAATTATCATAGTGGTATGCAAAAGTATTCCAATTTTTTTCAGACTTAAAAAAAAAAAATTCCAATGTATTCCTAAAATGCTATTCTGTAGATTGAAAACTGAAATAAGTAGATTATTACTTCTTGGATACGTCAATAACTTGATAATGTAATAAACACTGTAAAAAAAATATTTCTGTATAATATCATCAACCTGTAATGACGAAAACACATGTTTTTACTATACCATCAGTTTGTGACGACGTAGTACAGAAATTTGAAATTTTATAAATGCAAAAAAGAGCTCCATGATATAATAAAACTTTCTTTCCTTTTATAATTTAGATTATTGATTATTGGGGTTCAAAATTAAATTATTTCATTAAATTCTTTAATTATTTATTAATATAATTAAATTTAATTATTATTTATTATGTTAAAATAATGGCTGTTAAATGGCTTAATGGTATGTGTGTATTAGTTTTGGGAAATCTGGATATAAAACGTTATATATAAAAGAGAATATAGAAGAATATTTACATGTTAAAAGATATAGCTTACGTACAAAAAATAACAAGCTGCATTTTCATATAAAATGTATTACGCGCGGCTATATAAAACTGCGCTTAATAATGCATATAAGTTTTGTGAGAATTTAAATATGAAACGTTACATATAAAAGATACAGCTCGAATACGAAATATACAAAATATAGAAGATACATTTAGATATATTATGTGTAACTGCTATACACTGCACTTGATGATACTTGCATATGGGTATCAAAAAATTTATATATCAACTTTTACGTATAAAATGTTCATATCTGATAGTTTGTATTCATATCATAAAATGGTTTTCATATTATTTTTGTATTTTTTTTTCCATTTCAGTTTTTTATAAAAACTATTCTTATAATAATTTTAAGCATTAAAGTGCTTGAAATATTAATTTTCAACAATAACATATATGGAGATACAATATATTAGAGTTAAAACTGTCCTTTTAAGTTTAAAAAAAATAATTTTAAAGTATTATTTTGAATCCCTTTTGTTTTATAATGGAATACACGCTTTCGTTTTTTGTCTTTAAAACAAGAATAAAGAAATTGAATTTAAAGGAAGAAGGGAAAAAATGAAAGTATTCTAAATAGTAGAAGCTGTATGCATTAAATAAAATTGCATTCACGTTTTAATTTCTTATGCTTGAAATTACTTTTTGCGTTTTTTCCCTCTCTTAAAAGAATTGTTTATAAGAATTTAGTTACATGAAATCTGTAAAAGACCTGAGAGAATCATTACTTCATATCTTTCTTTTTTTTTCCTCCTTTCAACTAAAAAGCTTTTATTGCAGTTTTATATTTATTTTCAGTTTAAATTCTTATTTTGTATTAAAATGTTTTTAAAACCCAGTTAATTTAATTTTTATCTTTTTAAATTTTAAAAACTTTGTTTGTATTAATTTCACCATTTTATTTTGATAACAAATTACTATCTTACTAAGTAAACTTTCACAGTCTTTTTTTTCTTTCTTCTTCTTCTTCTTTTTTTTTTAAAGTTCTTTATTCTTTTCTTAAACATAAGGACTTCCAAGTATCTCCACTTTTTAAAAAGAAATGAAAATTTTCATGCAAAATGGAGAAAAAAAAAATTATTCGTAAATTTATTATAATGGAGAAAATTGAATTAGTTGGCAGAAAATGTCGGGATGTGACAGGAATAAAAATAAAATTCTATTAAAGAAAAAAACCTGGCAACAGATTAAAATTCTTTTCATCTCATATTTTTACTCCTTGCAAAAAAAAAAAAAAAAAAAAAAAAACTTTCTCTACTGACTTTTTTTCATTTTTTATTGGAAATACAACTAGTAAATTAATTTACTTTTCCGTTAGCCCTGCATACGCTTTGGATTTCTTTTGTCTTTACATACATAGTTTTTACTTAAGGTAGTTGACTTATCTGGCTTTACTAAAAAATAAATTACTTCGACGTTATCTTTTTTTTTTAAAGCAGTTTCGAAAAGGTTCCTTGATTCCCCCCCCCCCCCGTGTTCAAGAAGAATTTTATATGAATTTAGATGACCAGAATAATTTTATTAATTTTAAAGAATGGTCTTTTCCAAACACACGCACACACACACACACACACAAAAAAAAAAAAATGAAAAGAAAAGTATTCAGAAGTATCTTATGCTGTTAAATACAGATAATAATAATAGGCATTCACCGCAAATTTCAAAGATAAAAATGAGTTTCTTTTTAAATTGTGATAGCAGTGGATTCTTTAATATTATCTCTTCCTGTATTGACTATAAACAGAATTAATGATATATGCATATTCGGTAGCAATTCTTTATTCTAATTATCCAAAACTGCAATTTAAATTAAAAAAAAAATAAAAATGATCTGAAAATAAGAATTTGATCGCTGTATAATAAACGATATATAAGTAGTCCAAAATGTGGCTTTTAGAATTTTTTTTTTATGCTCATCTTTTTTGAAAATAATTAATGTTTTTTACATCTGTCATATCAGATGAATGTATTCTATTATAGATTCAATTTTATTTTAATTAGTTATCTAATGTTTATTCTGATGGTATTCTTTGTCGTATTTCGTGACTACAATTTAAATAAAAAATAATTTTTTTCCCAAATTGATACTAAAAATAATCTTAAAATAATAATTTGATCGTTGTGTAATAAACAGTACTTAATAGGGCTAGAATGAGCCAGTAAAAATTGGTTTTTATCCTTATATGTTTGAAGATAATTAATGCTTTTTGCATCTGCTGTTTCAGATGTATACATTTAGTTGTAAGTTCGGTTTTTATTTTAATTAATCATCCAAACGTTTTTTATCCGAAATAAATTCATTTGATTATTTTTCCTCTTTTTATTTTAATTGAGCAATCGTTTTGAATCGTTTGCTTAATCTCCTTCTAATTATTCTCATTCATTTTACAGATCATTTATTTCGGTTTTTGTTTTAAATGTTGGAATCTTATTAGCTATATTTTTATTGTTGTTGATTATGAATTAGTGGAAACTTATACAAACAGTTGACTGTTTATTGTCAATCGATTATTTCTACCATTGTTTTGTTCATATATATATATATATATATATATATATATATATATATATATATATATATATATATATATATATATAAAACAAAATTTTTAAATATGAACAATATTTTTAAATCTTTCACATGATGCATTGATTATTATTATTTAGTTGCGTAATAAAATGCAATTTATTTGTTAAAGAATAAATTTATCCACCCCCTCTCTGCATTCTTAATTATCGTCAAAAAATAAAATTTAAGAATTTCAAATTACCTAAATTAAGCTTTTATTTGCTTTTAAATGCATTACTTTGTAAAAATATATGCTTTCTTTATTTACTAATCAATAAAAATGTATCTACTCATTTTATTTATTCATCATTTTTTTAAATTATTTTGCCCATCTTTTGATTAATTTCATTTTTGTTTATTTTCATCGTAAGGAATGCAGATACTTATATGTTCAGTTAATGAATTGATGTTCTTGTTTTAATTTGAAATTTAGTAGCAAATAGTAAGATTTTTTATTTTGTGCTCTAATATTTTACACTTTTTGAAGTTTGCATTGCTTCGGATGGAACTATTTCCGTGGTTTGTTGTATTAATAAAAGTTAAATATGTAAATAAAACTCCTGTAAAAACTTTTTCATATCAATTATTTTCATGCAAAATTCATTGCATTTTTATCATAAATAATATTTATAACAAAGTTCAAAACAATAACATATCAAATCAACTAGTTCAAAATGCATTATGATTTTATATAGATTATTATAATAAATAAAATTTTTGTATTATCTGCAACTTCGTTTTCATTTATATTTTATTCTAAAGAGTTTTATTTTTCAAAAAATTATAGACTGTTCCAAACGATTTTTATAAATTTCTAAAACTTAATTTTTTTCAGCGAGTTTTTAATATTTTTTTAACTCATGATTAAAACTTTCTTTATGTAAAGAATGTACCATTTGCAAACAATTAGCATTCGTTCATAAAAAAATTAAATCATAATTTTGAAAAACGGTTTTCCCTCATTTAACGGAGGGAAAAAATAATATGCAATTTTTTAAAAAATGTATGCCTAATATTACAAATTCCTTACTATGGTAACATCGTGTTATACCATCTTCTTTCCAATTAAAATCTGATTGTTCTAACATGCGTGACTGAACATAAATACGTGAAATTTTTTTCCCCATATTCGATCTTTTTTATGTAAATTAATTCCGCTATGCCTGCATCAAAAAAAAAAAATAATACTAATAAAAAAAGAATGAAATATACCCCACTTTAAATACTTTAATAATTGTAAAAATATTTGAATTGAAAAATGTGAGGCCATTTTTTTTCCCCAGAAACTTTTTGTAAGATGAAAGTAGGTTTTTTAATCTTTCACTACTTGAGCAGTAGCTGAAACTATGTAATTTACGCTGGTAAATATGAAGTTCATCCATCTTTGGTGCTTTCTATGGAATTTATTTAATAATTGTGATGATGGATTGAAAGTAATTATATTTGATCCTTGGAAGAATTTTCTTTTTTTTCCCCTTTATTTTCTTCCTTTTTTTTTCCATAGACCTTTTAGAAAATTGTTTTGTCTTCCTTATGAAAAAAAATTAGAACAATATTTGGAATTCCGCCAACTCATCAATGGATTTTAATAAAATATAACTAAAATTCGCTGAATATTAACCAAAAAGGTCTTTCAATTGCTAAATAATGTAATTATATAGAATTGAACAACTTTGGCAAACTTGCCTCAAAGTACAGATAATAAACAAATATAGGAAGGGGATTAATTTAGTGTTTTCTCTTATTAGAACTGCTGTGTTTCCTATTAGGAAAAATATTTTCTCTTTCTAATACTTGGAATTATATTTATTGGAGGGTATTATTAATTTACTATGAATTGCAATTTTCAAATAAATATTTTCTGTATATATTTCAATGTATCTAATTTTTTCTTTCTTTTCTTTTTAGGTGAGTGATGCAGCTCTTTTTGAGATACCTTAGATTCAAACAATTTTATAAAGAATTATTTATGAAGATATTAAAATCAGATCTTGTTGAACCAAATGGTAAGGCAATAATTTCAATTTCATGGAATGCATAAATTGGATATATCTCAGCTGAAGGAAAGAAAAAAATTCAATAAAGATTCTATTATGTTATATTAGTTAGAGAACTCATTATTTAATTTGCAGTTGAACAACCGTTGTTATTATTTCTAATTTTATACATAAAGAAAACAGCAATTTTGTTATTAAAGTGGGCATTTCTGATGAGATCTTCTATTCTTCTGTTAAAATCTACTAAATTGAAGACTACTTAAATCATGAGTGTCAAATTAAAAATCCAGTATGCATCAAATACACAAAATCTGAATTTAAGGGAAGGGGAACTTCAATCTCCCCTTTTATTCAAAAACGATTTTCTGACGTATCAGGATTTTCAATTTTCGTACATAAGTTTATTCTTGATGACAAAACATTGTTTTAATAGATTCAGATTTTAATATATTAATATAGAGAGGAATATTTTTTGAAGTGATGGTTTTCTTTCTGACATGTAGTATTTTTTTCCTCCCTGTTACCATCATTCCTACTTTGACGGATATCTTGTATTCAGTGATTAATTCCAAATTTCATCGCTGCTGGTTTCAGAAATTCGTTCCCACCTCTTTCGGATGATTTTATTCCTCCAAGGTGGGAAAAATATGGAGTAAGAAGGTTGCTTTACTATATTCAGTATTGCATTTTCTTTTTCTCTATTCTTTTCCGTTGTTGGCTCTCTATTTCTTTTTTAATCGTATAATATTCCTTAATTAAAAAAAATTATGTAATATTTCAATGTATTGCTTAGTAAATAAATAAACGTCTTCTCTAGTATTTTTCATACCCCTTCCTATTTTAATAGAATCATAGCGGATTGGAGCATGCGCAGAAGCATAGAAGGTGCCGTATTTGAAAACAGACAGTAATTCTGGATTTGACCGAAACTTTAGAATTTAGTTAAAAAAAAAAAAAAATGATCGCTACTTTAAGCTCCCGATCATATCAAATTGATAATTTTTTGATCGATTTCATATTCTATCAGTATTACTTCGAATATAATTTTTATTGATGTATGATGAATGCTTTGCTTGTGGTGAATCTAAGATCCTTTTTAAAGTTAATTTATTATTTTTTTTCACACCAATGCGATTTAACTTGTTTTTTTTTTGTCATTTTCTGGGTCATATGTCTGGTACATATGTTTACTCCATAAAAAGTAGATTAAAATCTACATAAAACATAATACATAAAACAAACCATGTAGATGTAGTGTAATTAATTATTCTGCATTGGCGTAAGTATTATAAAACCTTGCTATTTAGTTCTTGCTTTTAAAATGAAAAAAACCTTGCGGTTTTGTTCAGTGTTTGCATTTATCTCATTTAGTTTAACAATAAACATTTCACAACGCTCGACAAGAACTACCAAGATTTAAATCTGAAGATGTACACCAGAGGCACTAACATTCCAAACATTAGTCGGACATGCTTTACGTAGCTAGTTATAATATGAGCTCATACCTGCTTACAAATTGTCTCGGGATGTCAGATTCCTGTAAAGAAAACCGCACTCCTTTTTCTTTCTATTGCACTTTTCTAGACTGAACGAATCCTGCGGTGGGGCAATGCCATGACACTTTCATGCTCCTGTCATCGTTCCTGTGACAGGGTCACGCCCCTGCTGCAGATGCATCTGACCGTTAATTAGAGTCACAAGGATTGTCTTATAAAGCACCGGATGGCTTATTTGATTACTAACCCCTTTTTTTAGTGTTTGCTGTGAATATAGACCCTCCCCACCATTTCCTTTCTTACTTTTAATGTTATTTTCTATTTCTTTTTCTTTTAAAGTCTTTGATGTTAAGATATTTCTTTTTTCCCTCTTCTTTTTTTTTCATAAACTTGTATTCATATACATATTTAAAAAATGTTGTGACATTGCCACGTGGTGTAGAAAATGATTTTCTTTCAGTTAGAAATTATGTATCGTTTTTCATCTTTGATGTTTGTTTATTATTGTGAAATTTAATCTAATCTATCATCAAGAGTTAATTGATTTAAGATATAAAAAGCGAAAGAGAAAGAGTAAACATCTTTTAGACTTTATTTTTTTATCATTTTAATTTGAAGGCATTATATATATAAAAACATACTTAATGAGATGTGTTTCCGATTCTGTTATAATATTTTGTTTTTTTAAAAATAACTTTCTTATAAAATAAACAGATTTTTCAAATTATTTTGTAGAGTATTGGAGCAAATATTTATAAACGAAAAATTATAAATAATCTCTTTTTATACTTTAAGAAACTAAATTTTCATTTTCCTTACTTTACAAATTTATGTATGACCAATTTAATGTTTTATATGCTATATGTTCAAAAATACATTGTTAAAAATATTATCTTTCAAAAGCTGTAGTTCATACTATAAAAACATCAGATGAAAAAAAAATCGTTATAATTGAAAAGTAAAATTAAGTATTTATATTTCATTTGCTGTATTTTATTACATGAATGTCATGCGATTATACATATAAAAGGAAAATAATTAATATTTTTTGTAAAGAAAAAAAGAACTTTTAATAAATTTGTGATAAGTGAATGAAAAATACATTTTTTTCTCTGCAAAGTTTTTATAATTGATTTAAACAAAATGATCATACACTTGCAGATATAAAATTACATTTACTAAACTAAGATTTTACTATTATTTGTTCTGTCGTATACGGAATATACAAAGATAATTGTAATCGTCAATAAATAAATAACTTGAGATTTTGATGAATTTCCAACGCTCAAACTTCCATGAATCTGAAAATTTTATTTTTTTAACTATTTGTGTTTGCTAACTAACTCAATAACGCTAACTCAAAAACACTTTGAGTTAGATGGATGATCTTTACGAAATTTATTAGGTTTCTGTCAAATTTTGAATAATTCACTAAGGTGAAATTTTTCTGTTCGAATGACAGAGTATTCATTAATATTACAACTCTGAAACTTAAACAGCTGGATAGATAAAATTTGCTATATTGGTTTAACATCTATGCAGATATTATCAAATATGGAAACAAATTTATCAAAGGGTTGGTCATATATCAATCTGTTCTTCTGCATACATGTAAATGGGATAGTTAAAAAAAAACAAAAAAACATAGTTGTTTTTTTTAAAATTTTGTTTACAGTTTTAACATCTGACATATAGTTTCTTAAAAGAGTTTTTGAATCAAATCTATCAAACTCTTCCCTGTCTATCGGTTTGTGTTTTTGCATGCATATAATGCAATAAGTCAAAATCGCGAAGATTTAAATGATTGAAAATGGATCATGTGACTACAATTGTAGTTATGCATCAAATCTTGGTTTCAGTTATTCGAAAGGAAAGATTCAAAATACATGTTTGATTTTTTGTTACTTTTGATTTTGTGTATGAACCACATGCCAGTGATTGATTGTCTGTAGACTTAGTAAAAACACTAGCTTCTATATTACTTAAATTTTCTTTATTACTCTGTGAAGCCAGCAACTAACATGTGTGAAAATAAAATCTGAGTACGGTGGTATTCACGACTTTGCCATCGTCTAAATTTTATGTGGGAAAATGGGTTAATACCTTTAATAGGAATTATGAGAAGAAGTTTTGGTTAAACCATTCCCTTTATTTAAAATTAAAATAATCGAACGTAATACATTCGTAGACGCTTTTTTAAAAATTTCAATTTCAAAAAAATTGTTTCCTTTCTAATGGCAATGGCTCTGCAATATTTATTTACTTGCGTGTCAGTGTGCATTCAAAACTTTTTTAAACTCAAAATTTTTAACTTTACTCAATATTTTACGTTCTTCTTTTTAAATTTACTCCTCAAAAGTACTTTCTTTAAAAAAATCTTGCAGAAATGAACTTATGAAAATTTGTTCTGAGAATTCTTTCAAGAATGCGGAGCAACGCTTCGGATTTTCTTTTAGTTTCTTTCCCCAGGATTCTGTGGTTCACCTTTTTGAGAAAAACTGACAGGTTGCTGTCAAATTTTTGGTGATGTGTGGCTTTCACAATGCCTTCTGTCATTTGGAGATAAAATTTCACGAAAAGTGGGAATGGCAATGAAAGAAATGTTCGCGATAAATATTTCAAACGGAATCTTTGACACTCTTTTCTTTTCTTTTTTTTTTTGCATTATACGTGGTTTTAGTTTGCACAGATGGTGTTTTTTAATAGAATATTCAAATGTAATTAAAGTTCATAATTTAGAACTCCTCCTTCCCTCCAAAAAAATATCATTTTCTGGTGAAGACGTTTATCGATTAAAAATGTTGTTTGGCTTATGGACTTCGATTTTCTTGTAAATTTTGTTGACATTTACTTAGATCTCGTTTAAGTTATAATAATTATTTCTTCAGAATTAGCTCTCCAGATTTTCAGTCGTTGTCTTCAGTTAGAATAAAAATTTTTTGGCAGTTGCCTGCCTCACAGTTTAAATAGGCAAATACTTCTTATTAGACCCGGCGTCCTGGCATAGGGGTAGCACATCTTCCCTGTGATCTGGGCGTCCTGGTTTCGAATCCCAGTTCGAGCATGGTTGTTCTTCATCTGTGTGTTATCTGTGAGGTGTGTGAATGTGCCCCCCTGTAAAAAGGGGTTGTGCAAGCGAATGTGTGTGTTTCATCTTCATATGAGCTAGAAGTCAGACTTCTGCCCTCGGGTGCTCAGGGGTCTTTACCCTCAGAAGCTACTGCACCCCCTTTTCGTGGTAACCCGGACACGACATCATCATCATCATCACTTCGTATTAGAATTAAAAATAACAAAGAGTTCCTATTTTTTTTAATTGTTTTCTTGGAAACATTTTTTTTCCCAATTTTTATTATGCATATAATATGTTATTCTTTTTTTGATGAATATGAAATTCTTTTGAATAATAATAATTGCCAATGCATTTATGTATGTCTGTGCTTTTGTTAGAATCAGTCATAAACTAATTGAGATTTAGTAGATTTTTGTTATTCTACTGGTATGTTATTCTACTTTATTCTACTGATTTGATCTTTTTTCTAATATTTGAAATACAATGTAAATGTGTGAGATTTATTTAAATTGATCTAGATGGCTAATAATATTTAATAAGTGATATCCTACATTTTCTATACTTTTTTAAAAAGTACTATATAAAACAGAATATTTTTAATATAGGGAATTTATGAAAATAAATATTATTATTTATCAAAATTTTTGTCTTCTGAGCAAAAAAATATGCAATTTGGTATATGAGATACCTCAATATATATATATATATATATATATATATATATATATATATATATATATATATATATATATATATATAATATTGAATTCTTTAAAATGTTCATCTCAAAATTAGTTCAGTTATATGCGAAATGGAATGGTTCATTTTAGTTGTCGAAATTGTAGCAGTATATTGATAATGTATTTGTTCAAAAAATGATTAAACTTTTCAATGATTTAGATTTTGGCAGACTTGGCAATTAAATCTTTAGTTTTAAGAATTTTAAATCAACAATTTAATTTATTGTGGTTAAATAATTATTTACTTAACAATTTCGTATTGAGTGTTTACAACTTTTTCAAATAAATATTTTTTGTGATTAAATAACTAAGTATAGTTGATTTGATAAAAAAAGATGAAATAAAATAAAAACAATATATATTATTTCTAATTTTTTGCAATTCTAGAAACTGGTATCTCAAAAAAAAAAAAAAAAAAAAAAAATCATTTTTGTCTATTTTAAACCCTATAAAAGTTTTTTAATTACAAAACGTTTTCTTCAGTTTAGTTATTGTTGCCCTAATTGTTTAATTTCTAAACATTCCATTATAATCCAAGAATAATTTCAGAGTCTTTTAAAGTCTGAATCTTTTGTTACTCATTTACACAGTGGAACATTTCTCTTCTCGTACTGTTGTCTACATTCGTAAGCTTTTAATTAGCATCCTAAAGAAGAGAAAGTTAGAAAATTGTTGCAGCATTATAATAGCACATGCTCACAAATTTACTTACAAACGAAACAACATATCGTCCTTTCTTCTTTAGAAACAACATAATGCACGTTGGAAAGTTTATTCTGTTTTAAAAGAGAAATTTGTTTTAATGAAATTTCCATGCCAAAAGCGAGTGCTTCGTTATTAAAACTTCTGAGTGAATTTTAAATTGAAGTATGTGCTGACATTCTGAATTAAAATCTACCTCCATTCGTCTTAATTCTGAGCATACATTTTGGAGTTATTTATTTAAACAGGATGAAACTAATTAAAAGATTTAAATTAAGTATTACTTTCAAAATTTAAAATAATTAAGAATGTTTGTTATATATATATATATTTTTCGTTTTTATTAACGCCAACATATTTTAAATAATTTCGAACTATTTATCCCATTTCTAAGATGATATATTTTATAATAAATTTTAATGATTTAATAAATTTCTTTACCTTTTTTATTTTTTGCTTTCGCTGTTATTTGAAGAAAGTTAATGCCATTTTTATTACAATCAAATTACCGCAAAATCTTAGCAGTCCGGCAGATATCAGACCAAAACACTGATGGATTAGCAGAAGTTAAATTTTTTTTTTAAAAAAAGAGACTTTAATATAAAAAAAATTGTTATGCAATATTTTCAAGTACATGAAATTATGTAGAAAATTATATATGATTAATATGACAAAATATAATTCAAAATTCTATTCTTTTCATCGTCCACAGTCCATATGTAGGACTTTTTTTTCTCAATTATCTTGCTGAAAATGTTAAGTTATAACTAGCAGAGGTGCTCTCCTGAAACATTTCCCGCATACTTTCTAATAAACTTGTCATGTGATATAAGACCTTACGTGGCATTGACGTACAATAGTTAAGAAATATTAACTTTTGTCGTGAACTTAGCATTTTTACTGAATCTATCGTGTCATCCTTGGCGAGTTATTAAGCGCTTAATGTCTGGCATGCGCTGACAGTATCCGAAAATCGAATTTAGGTTTTGGACATGTTTTTCTCAATCGATTGAATAAAAAAAATTTGTAACAAAACTGCACTTGTACTCATAAAAACCCATATCAAATGTCATATATTTGAGTCATTGCTTTTTTGAATTATCGCGTTTACATGTTTCTGAAAGTATAGACCGGCAGACAAACCCGAAGTTGGATTTGGCTGAAATTTTACAGGTATATATATACATTGTAGTTATTAAATCTGTGTACGGAATTTTATCTTTCTAGTTCTTTTCGTTTTGTTATTATCTTGTTAACTTATATTCAAATAGTTGGATAGACGGATTTCTTTTGAAAAGATTTTACTCAAAATTTGATAGAAGCTACAAATGTGGTATAAAGACGGTATACCAAATTTCAGCCATCCAAATCTCGAGTTCAAATTTTTTGATGCTTACTATACTTTATACTATACATACGAGAAAGTAAAAAGCAATGAATTGCTTTAAATTTCTTATAATTAACTTTCTGCATCTATATGTACATAATGTATTTCAATTAACTTCTTTTTTTGTTTTTGCTATTTTTGAGAAATTGCCTTATATGTGAAATATTTTTCATACAAAAAGCAAGAACCATTCGTCATTTTTATAATTAAAGAAATAACTTGAGTGAAATTGTCGAAAAATGAAAAGTCGATATAAATGTGCTATGGCTGACCTCCTCTATTGCTAATGATACCGACAAAGATGCATGATGTTATTACATCGAAGTAAATTTAGATCCTATATATCGACGAATTTTTCAATAAATGGAGTGTTACCTACTAGATACTCAAGGGTGGTAAATATTATCTCAGCCTGTTAAATCCATTCTTCCTGTCTAAGACAATTGCCACTTATATCAAACGAAACATGGGGGATCTCTTCTTATCCCCATTGGAGGAGGGGGTGTAATAACATTTAAATGGCACTCTTTTTGTTGTTGGGTCCGGATGCCGACATTTAATGATCATCCTCCCCCCCCTCAAACCATTAAATTACACATCCTCCCAGACTGGACTTAACAGTTCTTCCGCTCCAAGGTCTTCATTTTTTTAAGGGCGAAAAATCGTTATGACTTCTACGATATCGTTTGGTCGATGGCAAGATGAATGGAATTTGTAGTACTCTAAAAGACTTCTGAGGGGTGCTCCGCTCCACTGCTTGGACATTTTTTTTTTCTTTCCTGTTATCTCTCTTCCCTAACATTCCGTCCGAATCTCAATTGAGTTAACTCCTCTTCATTCTTTTCTAAGTGGATTAGTGGGCCGTTTTGTCTGGGGTCCTCTATTAAATTGAGCGGTGGCTCGGGGGCGCAGCACCTTGCTTAACAAACTAACTCTCGTGGCCTCTTGGTTCGTTGAGCAACTGGAGGGTACAATTTGGTCGTGAATTTTCGTTTGAAATGATTTTTGGGATTGCTGATGAAATTGCCGCTGGGTTGTATTTTCTGTTAAACAGATTGCTAAAGGAACGAGGAATTTTTCTGGATTAATTGTGTAACGAAGTGAAAGGATGCGGGAAGAAAAGACGCAAATTCAGTGGAAGACAGATGTTTTAAACGCATCAGTCATTAAAATTGGTCCTGAAAAGAAATCAAAACTCTGTGCTGGGGTTCATTCATCGACTTTGTTGACGCGTAAAAAAGGAATAATCAGTAAAGATCGCAATTCAAAGAGTAATGGTAATTTAATAAATTATGCTTATTTTTCTAGGACAAAATCAAATTGCATAGTGGCCATTGCTTAACTGACTTTCAAGCTTTCCCACCAAATATGTTAGGTGGGTTCCTTTTTTAATATCCTGCAGAACAGAAAAAAGGTACCAGTGACAATGTGCTTATATAATTGTGGATACTTGATATTCTGAGACTGTTGACCCCCTGGTGTTTTGTTAGTCTTGCCACTGCCACTCTGATTTTTAAAACTAAATTGGTGCCCTTGTTTAGCAAAGCCGGGACTATGAATAAACTAGTAATTAGCTGGAATTTCCGTAGCATCGTAAAGGGTGCAAAGCATAAAAGTTTGTCTGATTTTATGTTTTAAATTGCCTTGTGTTTCATATTTAAAAAATATACCCCCCCCCTCTAACAAAAAGCAGGAGATTGTGGCAAAAATAATAAAAGTGCGAAATCTTGATATAAATATCTCTCACTTAATTGAAATTTTATGCACATATTTTCAGTGTTACATTTTTCAGTGAATATATTTATTCTAATTTTCATTATTTAGAAATATTTCTTCTTATGATATTCATTTTGGCTTGATTATTTTATTTTTCTGATTTCAGTACTTTTAGTTTTATGAATGTTGCATTGAGCCTCGAAACTTTCGATTAAAAAAAATCTTTTCTATATTTTAAATGGACATTTATTTTTATTTTCATTGATTTCTATTTGTTATTTTTAAATATATTTCGAAATTCATTAAAATACGTATTATAGAATTGGAGTACATGACCGTTTAAATAAGCTTTTATCCTCGTAACAGAAAATACATGTATTCGTAGGCTGATGAAAAATATTTTCACTATCGGAAAGTTAAATGGATTGTCTGAGTTGTATAAAATTTTTTAGATATCTTATGAAATTGTCTTTTGAAATTTATTTTCATTATAAGTGATTTATTTTTGATATTTAATGTATTTCCTAGAATGTCGGGTATGGTATTTGCTATTACTTTTTTTTCTTTGCATTTTAGGTAATTTGCAAAGAAAAATGTTGAATCCCTCAAAAAAGATACGATCTAAATCTCTCAAATGATATATACATTTTGCTAAGTGTTATTGCTTCGAAATTTTTTTTCTAATCTATCCATTCTTTTTTTTCTTTTAATATTTTCAGTTTAGTTTTTGAAAGTATTGAAAGTTTAGAAATTAAACCAAAAATTGAAGCGTTTTATTTTTATTACAAAGTATTACATCTATTAATGCTGTTTTATATAAAAATGCACTTTTTAAATAAAAGCATTTATTATAAATAATGATTTATATAATATTATAAAGTTACAGATATAAAAAATTTTGGAAGGTATTTAAAAAAAAAATAATTGGGAAGTTTCATTTAGCACTAGGATTTATTCATATAAATTAAAAAACATGCACTTTATTTAAGATAATATTTGCTGTTAAATATTTTTATAATTATGAAACAAAACTTCAGTTCTTTTTAAAAAAAGTATTTTTGTTCTGAAGATTTTTTTAATGTGTACCCCCCCCCCCCCACACACGCACGCACTTAAATTTTTGTGTTTATTTTCCCTCTCCTATTCCTTTTCCTTATTACTTTGCATTTTTCTTTCTTTCTTTTTTTTTTTCATATTCTTTAAAAAAATTTTTTGCAGGATATATAAAAAATATCTATAAATATCTTAGCTCCAGCTTACTGAAGGTAAACGTACAATGAAGTATAAAAAAAAGTTCCTCAAATTTATCTTAGATTATTAATATCACTTTTTTCCCTTCCTTTTTTTAGCATACTGTATAAAAATATTCTTTAAAAAAACTTTTTTTTAATGTTAAAGTTTATTTAATGATGTAAAATGTCCAACCGCTTGATGAAAGGCAGGGAAAAAAATTCCTCAACCAGGTAAAAAATACTTTGAAAATTCCACAACGTTAGTGAATATTCGGTTAAAAACTATTCCCTAAGGCAAAGAAAAAAATATATAAATAAAAAATAAACGACTTAGCTTTCATGTTCATCTTTCTTTGAACCATTTTAGAATAAAAAGTTTCCTTTTTTTAATACATATATATATTTTTTCTTATCTTTTATACAGGAAGAGTTGGCAGCATTCGTACTCCACAACTTTTCTGCTACAAGTGAGATTCACTCGCCACGTTTACCTGCACTCGAGTTCGAAATTCCGACTCAAGGGGCCCGCATCCCTTTTCAAAACCCTTGTGCCGTTTATTTTTAATAAAACTTTTGCTAAACTCACTAGCGAAACTTTTTCAAGCATTGATGAGTTTGAGTACAAAGAGACATGTTAAAATTCTTTTTATTGAGAGAATGGGAGTGTATTTTCTATTTTGGGGAAATTGGAAAACTGTTATAAGATGAGTTAAAATTCATTTTTTTAAAATAATTTTTTGATGTTATTTTTTTTATATTAAAGGATGCGTTTTCATAAATGGAATTAAATCGTGTAAGTTTTAAAATGTTGTTTCGATTTTTTTTTTTTTAATGTAGGAAAGATAAATTATCTCTCAAAAGAAAAAAAATAATAATGTGGAGTACACTCTCGAGTATCCGGTTCGCAGCTATCCGGGCTAGTTTTTCAAAAACTAAAATTTTTTTATTTTTTTATCTTCGAGTTTATCAGTGTAAAATAAAGACAGTTTGAGTCCATTTTCTTAAGAACTAGGCGTAGGATTAACGTTAACGGTTTGCTTATGTTTCCAGTATTTAAGTTAAGCATTGCAGAATTTATGTTAAAATTTGAACATTTTATGTCCTTTCACTAACTTTCTTGCAGTGCAGTATATAAATTTATGTACAGATACTTCTATTTTAATTTAACACATTACCGGCAACGGCTTCTATGATTCACTGGGGCCACAGTAGCTTAGGATAAAATGAAGGGCTTAGTACTTACTCAATAAGAAGCGAAAAAATACATATTATAACAATGAGTTTTGATATAAAAACTTTATGTTGTGGTATTGGTGGGCAAAGAAATGATTTCAAAGAACTCCGGCATGCCCTTCCGCCACATTAGACCGGATACTCGGGAGTGTACACTATTATATTCACAATTTGTACAGACAATGTTAACTATGAATGTTTCGAATTTTTAATCCTTGTCTTGTGAAAATATATTTTTGAATAGATTCTTGTTATAAGAAATTTTGTAACTGTCATGAATGTTTGATTTAGTCTTATTGAAAGTATTGAAATGCGTAACGACTAATTTTTATGTTCCTTTAATAAAAATTAAATGACATTGATGTAACCATCTTCTACTTCTGACGTGAACGTAGAGTAACCAATGTTTGAGTTCCGTTTGATTAAATGGTTTAGTGAATATATGGTATGTGATTCGGAAAGCATTTCACTATTCAAGGCCATGAGCAATCCGAGTGATTTGTTGAATGTGAAAAATCAATTTTATTGGTTTCGAGCCTAGACAAAGCCTCTTAACTACTTCAATAGCGATGCTTATTGGTTCCACATTCATGAGGGGGGCTTTTCAGATGTTTCGTAATCTATAATTATTGACTCCAAAGCCATGACGGGAACCTTCTAGTACTTCACAAGCCATGATTATTGGTTTCCGAGCAGGTATGGGAGCCTTTCTAAGTACTTCATAAGTGATTTGTCTATGGGTCCAAGATATATCTGAAGTATTAGAATACGAATAATATTTTACAGTTTATTAGTAGTTAATATGTTGCGGTTGTGAAAATGTTTTATGTTATTAATAATATTAATCCACCGGTAATGAACCAACCTTATAAGATGTACAGCTAAATATCATCATGTCATTGTAACAAAAGAAGATAAAAAGGGAAAGTATAAATATGTAAATTTACCCAAAGTTTCCAGAAATAGTTCGTATTTTGTATTGAAAGAATTAATGGATGCAGTTAAAGATCGACGTCTTTTGTCTAGAATCATCATACTGTTTACAATTTGTGCCGGGACTCTTATTTTAGCAATATTTGGTTGGTTGGTTTTATTGGCGTGGTGGTCGTATTTGGCAATACTGCGCCAAACTTGTGGTGGATAAATAGGATCGCGGTGATTGCAATGATCTGACGTGAGGATTTTAAAACTGGAATTCGCTGATATAAAAAACTGTTGCCACTTAACAGTTATGGTTTGAGAAACCTTCATATTTGCAAACGTTTCATTGAATAAAAGCTGAATCTGGGAAAGTAGGCAACTAAGCCCTTTTAATTTTTATTGGGGGGTCCAAATAGGAAAAAGAATGCAATTTCCCCTGCCAAGTGTTAAGAAAACATTTTAAGATTTCTCTTAAAGCAAGATTTAAGGAACTCGGATCTTGGCATTTATATTATCATAACTAATCGATAATATAAAGTTATCGATATTGAAAAAAATGACATCACTATAGAAAATCTTCTTTGATATAGTAATGCAGCACCAACCATAAGCTCAGAGAAATAATCATCGGTTGTGACGGCTGGTAAAGGTCAAGCAATCCGCGACAGAGGAACTTTTAGCGACAAGTGATGCGCGAAGAATAGAACCAGGGACCTTGTGGTTAGCAGTCCAGTAACTAAACCATTATACCAAAACAATTGTTCGGGTAGAAGAGCTGTTAACTGGTTCATATGCTATTCGCCACAAGCTAACTAACGGCGGTTATGTATCAGGGGGTTACCAGAACTTAGTCGAAAATGACTATGTAGGGATATGGGGTTTCAAAGCAGAAATCTGATCATTAAATCTGTGCTAATGATTCTTCACATAGGAAAAATGCCGACATTTTATATAGCAGGATCACAGATTTGAAGAATGAAGCAATACCACGAAATTTCTCCATTGACAGTCAAAAGGTGTTTTGTAATTATAAGATGGCAGTATTCGCAGATGGTCTGAAGACGATGGTTTTAACAAGCCCCGACCCAGTATTTTACAAGTACATGAACGCATCAACAATGTGTCTATCCTACCTTCCAAGATAGATGAATGGACTCTAATTTATTTACCGTAGATCCCGTATCGTTATATTTTTCTATTGAGCAAAGGTTGCCTTCTTTGATGAATAAAAATATTGGGATGCATATTTCTTCAGTAATGTAATTGTTTAATTTAGTTTAGTTACATTAGTGTCCCCTTTGGTAACAGCACTACACCTCTTTTGCAGTGGACCTTGCAATTTTTAACCTTGATTAGATAATGATGAGAACATCTGAATTAGGAACACTCTCTTCTAACTTCTGCATCTAACCAATCGAAAAACGTTTATTCCATCCTTCAGTAATGTAACTTTTAATTTAGTTTAATTATATTAGTGTCCTCTTTGGTAACGACAATGTGCTCATTTTGGGATGGGCCTTGCAGTTTTCGACTCTGATTATATGATGATGGGGGCTTTTGAATCGCCGCCACTTCTTCAAACATGTGCACCCCCTCACCAATCGGAGTATGTTTAATCCGTCAGACTTCAAATTAACGAGCACAAAACCCGCATATATAATTTATCTTTGATCGAATCGGGTTTCTAAACTGGAGTTTACGACCTGGAAGTCTTAGTTTTAATGTTAGACCACCGCAGCCGTCAATGATGCAACGACGAGCGGGGTGTAGGGATGCCGGAGGCTCTACAGAAACCGAATAATAATGTTCTAAATGCTCTTCTTGAAGGCAAGTCTGACAAAAAGGGGTGAAAAAAAACACTTTAGAAACTATCGGATTCTAAAACCCTCAGCGCTTTTGCGCATGCGTTAGGATGGGTTTAATTCGTCAAAATAGGAGTGAGAGAAAAGATGAAAGGAAGTGATGTTTATATTGGACAATAAAATAAACTCGGATTACTGGCGGACTAAATTAAAATAATACAGTCAAAAACGATACCATATTCACATACAAAAATGAAAAATGAATACATTCGTGAAAAAAATTGAGCAAAAAAGTGTCTAATAGGGCGAAAATCAAGTTCTAAGAATGACGAAGAATTCCGGAAATGCTCTCATCTTTCCTCGTCTCTTCCCTTAATGAGATAGATTCATCGACAAGTAGTCGTCTCAGAATACTGAAACTAACAGTATTTACTTATATTTGCCGTGCCACTGCATGAAAGTATTTCTGATAGTATTGCGACTATTGTTTTATTTGGGGAGGGGGTATAGCACATGTTTTGACATAGCAACTACAACAAGGAAAGATAAATCGATATTCCAAAATCAGCTTATTCTTCTGACTATGATAACAACACGTCTCAAGCAGAATATGGCATTGCTCTGCTTGTGTGGCTTTTTTTTTTTTTTTTTTGCCTTTTTCGCACTTTAGAAAATATGACGAATTCGCTGTTGCGCAAGAATAGTTTTCAGTGTTTTCTAAAACACTCGAAAACGAACATATTGGATCGATAAGAGTTCGTTGTTGAATTCATCGAATTCTTGTTGGCGTGAAATCGTAAAAGAAAAGGCGGTTCTCGACCTTAAAATATCCGGAGAGCATGAGTTCAGTGGCACCGTTACCATCTGAAATAAACAGGAAACGAAAAGAATTGCGCTTCTTTTCTATTTGCCTCATAAAGTACACAGGGAGAGAAAAAAAAAGTGAGATGCCCTTCAGTCACGCAAAAAACGGATGTTCAGAGGAGAATCCTTTTGCTGATATTTCAGTATTTGCTTTACCAACCTCTTGAGATGATAGCAATTGCAGATGTTGCATCAAGACAAAATGCTTGAAGCAAATCAATCAAAATGTTTGAAGCGAAAACACCAGCATAGTACCTCAAATCTATTTAAAAACAATTTACAGTCCCAGAAATATATTTTTCTAATGCAGAACATTTAACATTATTATTAGCATTAACATTATTAAAAAAGAACAAAAAAAAAAAGCAATCTATTGTTGCATCTGGATACAAATTGAATCATCTGGAACTGTTAAGAAGAATTAAAATATACTTCTTATCAAATAGGTAAAATGTTTATGTTATTCGAAACACAGAAACTGCTTCTTCAAACGAATGTCTCTTGAAACATGCATAACAAATTCATCCGGAGTTTGGTTCTTCAGAAGTTATTTAATCGATAGCTGTTGTCAGTCTGTTTTGTAGACAGCATTTGAACTATCGTCAATGACTAATGACTATCGACAATTTGAAGCTCAATTTGGATTGACTGATAAAAACATAATGGACTGAAATAGGATACAGTCGACTATGAAAATTGATTCTCTATATTAATGATAAATATAAATGTGTGTTTGTGTTTTGGCGCTCTGCACGCCAGACAGTTTGATCCGCAGTTCTAAATTTAGAACTTGTATATCTTGGAGGGTGCAAATATGCATCTTGGAGCGATTTTTTAAAAATTTTAATTAATTAAAAATTAAGTTGAAATTAATTAAAATTGGTGAGTAAGTTGAATTAATTAGAATTTAAATTATTAGTTTGGGCGTTTTCTCGAGATGGCTTCTGAAAATATTATGCACAAACATAAATTTTACACCGTTTCAAAATTTAAAAAGTTGGCTTTTTAATGACTCCAATTTAATAGTCTTGTATATTTTCCCTGAATTTGTATATATGCTTGATTTCCAACGATATTGTCCAGAAATTCAAATCGTTTTTGTTGTTTTATCAAGTATTTATTTAAATGCGTGACTTTTTTTTCCATTGTTGGAAACTAAAAAAGAAGGATTCTTTTTAATATCTGTGTAGTTTACAAGGAAATTAAAAAAAATAAAGTAACAATATCACGAAATTTGAAAGATAAATGAATCAGATAGTTACTTATTTAATGGCGTTATGAATACTTTATTTATTAAAAAGGTCCATATGCACAAGGAGAAGAACTTAGGCAATTAAATAATACAATTTGGCGTAATCGGCAACAGTTTATCAGAAATCGAATATAACCAATATTCCCGGCGAGTGGTCAATTCAGTGGTTAGAAAACTTCAATTGATTTGAATTCAATTCAATTTGAAAAGTTGTTTAATTCTATCAACAGTGTGAAGGGAAAATAAAGGTTATAAACTAGTTAAAAATAAAAAAAGAACAAAATTATCAAAGTTTTGAAAAATATGCAGAGGCTTTTAAAACACTTCTAAATCACTTCAAATTTGACAATTTTTATTCTGAAATTAATATGTATTTTTGAATTATTCTGTTTTCATTGAAAAATAATAATTGCGATGGCAATGTTGTGATCTTCCGGAGTTCCGCATGATGACAAAGTGGTCACGAGCACCTCCATATCATAATTTGGAATATCTATTAATAATTCGTAAGTTTGCAGGAAAGGTTAAAATTAATTGAACTAGTTTAGACGAGTACATAAATCTCTGGCATCGTGATTCGTAGGATTATTTTGGATCAAATTTATTAACAAATATTAATGTTTAGACTATTTTGGGAGGAATAGAGAGATTAATTGAGATTACGTTGCTCGGGCTGATTTATTTAATTTGTAGCTTATTTAGATTTGACGTTATTTATACCTGAGGAATTTTTCTGTTTTTAAATATACTGATTTTGAATGTACTTTCTTGAAAAAAAAAATCATTAAAGAATCTTTTTCTATAGCATGTAGACTTTTAAATCTTTACATCGGAATTATTCTGTGTAATTTCACAACGAAAAATTATTAATTTGTGATCGAATAAATGTGAGAACATATATATGACCTATGAATGTGTAATATATTGTTTAATTATCAAAGAAAATCATAAATTGCATTCGTGAATGCGAACGTATTGAATTTTCGTGTTAGAGATTTATTTGTATTCTGAAAATGACAAAAAAAAAAAAAAAAAATCATACTGTACAGGCCGGTAAAAAAGTATCCGGAAGCTAATTGTTAATAATTACAGGAAAATGTGATTTATCCATTTATCCCACTTTCCAGTTATTAAAAATACCTCATTAATAATATCGAACCTTACATATACATATGTTAAAATCTTTTCATGCCGCGCTGTTCAATTTTTAACTATGCCCAATACTTTTTCCTTGTTTTTATTATGACTGTTTGAAATGTGTCTCCTGATTCGGTAAGCATTGCTCCTTTGAAACGCTGTTTTAGCAATTTTTTTATTATCAGGGTTGTCTTTAATTAAAGGAATTTTTTTTATCCGATGTAATCTGTCTTTTATCAATCTGCTCTCTTTTTTTAACGTCTGGCTTTATTGGAATGCACACTCATTTTTCGTTTTTCTCTTGCAAAGTGGCCATGAAGTGGATTCTGAAATGTCCCTCTCGAAATATTTATCTTATCTTAAATTTAAATTTTTGGAAATTAAATAATATATTATGGAAATAAATCAAGATATTTTGATGATAACTTCTGTTTTCGTAGAATGTGATATTACCAGTATCATTATATCTTTTATTTATCATATTGCTAAAGAAATATTTTTTAATCAATTTTAATTGCTAGCGCAATCTTAGGGTTGAAATGGCTTTGTTTTGAACTTAAGGATTTGCTGAAATGGCATCGTTTTTGAACCAATTTCAGATCCAGTTAAAAACAAGGGAGGGGGGAGGTATTTGAACGTGCGTAGCATACTACAATTTCATTGGAGTTCCAAATAGCCTCTTTCTGATGTCCAGCATGTTTATAGAGAATGATGATGTCACCATAAGTTGTTCTTGGGATTATTATTAGATAGTGTTCTAAGTGAGTGTCGTGTATTTTCGTGTTCGTGTTGTCTTGTGAAAGGCAGAACTTAGAAAATAATTAAACAACTGTTCTTGAAGCTCGTTTATTATTTTCATCTACCTCATAATGAAGTTATAAAGTATCTCGTCCTCTATAATGCTTATTATTTGTGTGTTAGTAATGCTTGAACGCATTAATATATATATATATATATATATATATATATATATATATATATATAATAAACTCTTAATTTCAATTTAATTATCCGAGCTTTCCAAATATTCCAAGCTTTTATCTTAACTTAGCCCATAGTAAGTTCATTCTGTTATTTCGTGATCCAATTCCACTGTCTCTACTTAATTAATTCAAGAGAAGCTTTGTTAAATTGCAGAATCAGCTAAAAATCTAACTTTCCCACTCTGCGCGTGAAGAGGCAAAATACCGCTGATGAAGCAAATTCTTTTAAAATCTCTCTGTGTTTCCCCTGCCTTCTCCGCGCGTGTAACGAAAATCCCTATCGAAATCTCGTAATATATTAGCACTATGAAGAAATATTTTCCCTATCAAAATCATAGGTTATATAAGACCAGGGATAAAATGTCCAAGAGCTTTTCCCTCATTTCTTTTCTGTGTCGTTCTGTGTGCTCATCGCTTGTACCTATGCCTGCTTCTTCAAAATGAAATAAAACGACGTCACGAAATTAAAAGTAACTTCACTGTCTTCAAACTGCATCATGCTTCACATAAAATAATGTTATATATATATATATATATATATATATATATATATATATATATATATATATATATATATAAACTGATCTTTAAAAACTATACTGAAATTATGAAGGAACAAATATCGTTTTATTCTGTACTTTTCACCATTTTATTTTCAAGACATCTTTCTTAAGTAAAAGCTTTTATTGTTTACTTTACTAGAAAGTGAAAGTCCCGACAGTTCCCCCCCCCCTTCTTTTTCTTTTTTCTATTTTAGTTAAACAAGAACCAAGCAAGTGGTATCTTACCCCCTTTTAAAACAAACCAGTATTCTTGCCCTATTTATTCAATGGAGTTTGGGCCTTTGTCTGTTGTCATTTTAAATTCTGTATCATTTCCCTATAGTTCTCGCCGTAGCCGCGTAAAATTTTAATTAGTTTCGCCGTGAAATAGCCATTAGCTTTGAGGACCGCCGAACATGCTGCTTTTTGTCTTACAGCTCTGCGTTCTTTAGATTGCATTAAATATTTAAGATTTTTCTCTTCCAAAAAAACAGATAATTTGAAAAGAAGAAGAAAGTAAAATAATTATGGAAGGGAAAGAAAAAGGATGGTTGTGTCTGTGAAAAACATTCATTGGATAATGGTAGCTGAATTTCCGTTGTACAGAGTATTGTTTTTATTGTGCTCTAACTGTAAAATTCATGTTAGCGAAGAACGCAAATAAGGATTGAGTTTTATCTTCTCTGCAATATTTTTCCGTCTTCTTTGAACTCAAATTCTTTTTACAACGCAATCGTCTTAGATATGGGATTTATTCCCTTTATGAAGTTGAATATGTTTGATTTGTTAACTTCATGTAATATTGCAGTCTAACAGCCACAACTTGGTTTGTTCGTCTAATTATACCTAATTAGTTGGAATTTGCTGCAGGTGCTTTTAACGCACATTTAATCTCTGTTGATTTTAAATTAAAACTGTATATAGTAATGGAATATAGTTATCTCCATTTTCATCGATTTTTAAATATACTTGATAATCTATTTTATTACCACATTTAATTCGAGCCGTTATTTCTTAATAACCTTATAAACCACTCACTGATGCACACACAAATAATAATAATAATAAGCAGTGACCACCACAATATTTGTTTTAACAATCGAATTAATTATCGGTTCATTGCATTTTGAGCAAAAAATGTGTCATCACATGACGCTGAAAAGAAGGTTTGCCTAAATTTGTGATTAATATTAATCTTTCGGCGTACGAATTTATTTCGCATCTTAATTAGTTGATTTCATTAAAGGCATTTATTGCTATTTTAATTTCCGTAATAATATAAGTGATATCTGAGAGATCGAAGTGTTTTAAGTGTTTTTTGCATTTTAAATTGCTTAAGACTTTTATTTAATTGCAGATTTAAAATTTCTGTAATCCAATGTGCTGCTTTCAAAGCCCAAATTTCTTTCTTTATGTCATATTTTATTTATCAAATAAAAACGCTATCATACTTTTGCTAAAGACTCACAAAAAAAAGAGACAATTGCATTCAAAATATATAAAACGAAATTAGTATGAATGATATTAAATAGAAGTTAAAGTTAAATAAATTCTCCGGGAATTTATTAAGAACAATAAAAATGGTCTTTCATTGACTTTTTATACCCTTAAATCTTTTACCTTTTAATGGTCGATGTATAACAGCGCCATATTAATTTTGTACATCCACTTAATACTTAGTAGTGTCATCAAAAATCAATTATTCAAACGTAAATTATTTATTCAGTCCGTCTGACATGCACGCAGTTGATCCGAGTTCAACTTTTCGAATGTGTGGTTAAATGGTTAATTCTTTACTAATAATCTATTTGTAACTTTCTGTTAGTCCTTATTATATCAATACTTCTCTCTTTATCACCTATCAACCATTGGCCAACCAGTCGATGAGAGTGATTAGCTTTCCTGATTGATTAAATCAAAAATGTCACTAGGATTTTCCGATGAAAATTGAAGCGGTGAGATCAATAAATTATTTTGGAAAATTTGTGAATAATGCTTTCCCTCCCCTAGTATCCTGTGAGTTCCAGAAAGCTGTGGTGCTATTTTTTCTTTTTTTCCCCTTATCCAAATAAATACAAAATTCAAAACATCTTACAACAAGTAGATGAAATCTGAAGTACTTTTTTCTATTCATTGTTGTTAATTTGTTATAGCTTTAGTTAATTGTTTATTATAATTCACATCTTGCGTCATTAAACCAGTTAATCTGGATATTTCTTAATTTTTAATAAACCTAATCAATTAATTTAATTTAATTTCTAATAAATCTTAATTTCTGATAAATATATCGTTCTTAATTTGATCATTGTGAACTGTTGTTACCACTATTTTAAAATATCGATTTTTAAAATCAAATCCTGTGTGAACATACTTTTTCCCGGTGGGTAAAAATATATGGTTGAAGCTCAAATATATTTCGTGAGCAAGCTTAACATTTACCTGTACTGCTTATTCAACAGTGAGCCAGAAGTATTTTTCTCTTTTATCCCCCCCCTTTTTTTAAAACTTTTCTTAGTAAAAGTAAATTAAAGAAAAAAATTAAATGCACAGATATACTCACGATGCTTTTAAATGCATTAATTTGCATAATTTGGGAATAGGCCAGATTAAACTCTCTAAAGACCCTTTGGCATTGGAAATCTCCGGGCACTCTTTTCTGATCTGTAATTACCCACACCAATTATCTTGTATTGATCTTAATTATTTGTATATGAAATTCTGATAACCTGATAAAACATTTAATTACAGGGTCCATTCGAGAAAGGTAGTTCAGTATTTCTCATTAACAAAATTGGAATAGTTGTAAAAACCCCCTTATGAACATAAAATAAATGCTGTTTAATAATAGAATCGGGCATTTTTTTAAATAGGAAGTATTTTTTTTGAAGTTTTTAAACAACATAATATAAACCTTGTAAAGTTAATTAATTAAGAATATTAGAATAATGTTTGTGCATTTAATCGCTATCTGATTTAAATTTCAGTTATTTAGTGTCCAGGGGCCTTATAAATTAAACGTAAGCATAAAATTAATAAACTTATAAAATATCGTAAAAGTATATATCGAAGTTTGTTATCTACTTTTCCTATTAGACAGTTCTATCTTATTTTGGAAGTCTAAAACTACTGATATTTTAAATATTTGAAATTAAAGATTTCAATTACATTTTTTGATGTTTCTCGTATGCTTTCAATTTAATTTGAATTCATTTGTATGTTTGTTTTTTAGCATTCATGCAAAATTTTATTTTTGGAACCTCTGATTATAGTTGGACAAATTAACAACAACATTTTGCCGATATATGTTATTTTTAATCATGTAATCATCCACTTATTATAGTATAATAATTGGCAAAATAAATTCTATATGGAATCTAAATGATTTTTTCGAGACTTGATTTAAATGTATGCCATATACAAATATATTTTCATCAAAATTATTGCTTTATTAATTATAGCTTTAATATGCAGGTATTAATACTGTTTTGTCATTTTTATGGTTAATATCTATAAATAATTGGTAAATATATAGCAAATTCCTGTTATTAGTTAATTATTGAAATATTTTTATATATTCATGAGATAAATTTGCTATATTTTATGCGATAATCTTTTTTCTACATGACATAATTGAAAACGATTGATTTTTTAAAGCAGTTTTTCGGATACTGAATTACGGAGTCGTCTAACTGTATTCCACATTCGTTTTATTCAAACACTGCAAGATTTCCAAGTGAATTCCTTATCCCGGGAGATGTATAACCTAATTTGGTCTTTGACATTCTGTCCCACTCGCCTTTAAGAAGCAGCCTTTTTGTAGAGTATTTTTCAGGTGTTTCTCACGAGACAAAATTCTTCACTTTTCGGTAAGTCTTTTAAGCTAAGAGCATTTTCCACAAGCCCACAGGAATAGCCCTTTAAAAATTCCACAACTGAATGGCGTTTTGCCAAACAAACGCATTCCTCTTCCACCCCCTTTCAGATCGAAGACTTTTAACACTTCCCTCTCAATTAGGGGCAGCCCTCTTGGCAGGGAGGGTCAACATGTCCTTCACCCCCCTTCATACCACGCGGAGCGAGGGGAATCGTCTGCTGTTTTCTCTTTTCCAAGTTAGTTGTCGTCCCGTTCTTCCACCCCGACCCGACCCCTCGACTTCCCATGATGCTTCAGTCCGGAAGCGCGGGGGGTGCCGAGGGTGGAATTCTGTGGAAAAGCAGACGATTCTTGGTTCGGCAGTTTCAGTGCGCTTCTCAACTTGCCTGTGGGACAGTTGTGTGCGAAAAGAGGAGTGTTGTCTACCCACAGCACCACGCGTTGTGGCATCGCGGCTTCTTTTGACGTTCGGCTTTGTTCGATGCGGATATATTAAACTTTTTACGAATATTTCTCTCTCTAACGTTCTGTGTGCAAATATTATCGTCTGAATTAACTTATATGGAAAAATAGGATTTTGTGATTCCGAGATTTTCTTGAAAACCGAAGTAAGTTTTTGATGTTTGTAAACAATCTTGTTTTGTGTTTATGTGGCATTTAGTTGGGAATTTAAGAATTATTGATGCAATTTTGGAAGGGCTAATTTTCTTTTAAACGTGTCAAATTAAAAAAGCATGTAATAAGAATTGAATGAAACTAAATGAAATAATAGTGATCAAATCTGAAAAATATCAAAGGCAGCAGTACTTATAATTTTAAATGGAAATTTGATTGTCTGAACTGATATGAAAGATGTAATTTGTGTGGAAATCCTCTATAATATTTATAAATAATTACAGTTTAATGACCCGCAGTTGTATAATAAAAGTTTGTGAAATTAAATTTTACTGACTGATTGTTATTATTATTTTATTTCAATTCCTTCTTTCTCACCATAATTCAGCACAGTTTTATTCTTTTGTTAGAAACACCGTTTCCATGCAGAATAACTTCAAAAATTGTTATGAAAAAAAATGTAAAAAAAAATCAGGCAGCTTTGGTCCAAAAAACTGTGTGAAAATTTTCGAAATTTAAAATTTGCACTATCTTTTTCTTTCAGAAACATTCAGAATTAAAAAGTTATTTTATAGCTTTTATCATTAATACTATTAAATTCTATATTATATTATGTTGTATATATATTTAAATGATTTTTAAAAATTAATTATGTTTGTATTTTTCAAAATTTACAATAATATCATTAGTGATTATTATTTATTAGATCAACCTAATTTTAAACACACTTCGTAAGTTGATGAGTTTTTTAAGAAGTATTGATTTAATGCAAATATCTACTCATGGTTTTTGCATTGGTATTGAAATATTGGCATCAAATATTTCTGTGTATCTTTTTTATTTAATTTTGTTGATGCTCATTTTGTAAAACAGGAAAGGGGATTATTGCTACTAAACAATCATTATAAACATTGAATGGTACAAAAATAAACTGATTTGGAGCCCATTTTTCTTCTTTATTTTGTATCTTATTATGGGGCATTGAATGGCTATTCTAAACTTTTCATTTTTCGTAAAATTATTATTGATTTATTGTCTATGGATTATTTGACTTGTGGTCGAAAACGTATGTTAAAAGTTGAAGGAAAAAAAGAAAAAAAAAAAAACTGTAGCAAAGCACTATTTAAATGTCTTTCCAGGGACTAATGGAAAAGCGGCCTGTAAAATAAACAAGCGTATAATCGAAATTTTATTAAATAACTTTGATTATTACACATTTAGTACTACTAATATTAATTAATTTAAAATTTATATTTTTAAAAGTTTATTTAGCACTTCATAGTATTATATTGTAAACTTTAATTGTAAATAAAATATTAAAATTAAATACCCATTATAAAAGAGCGAAAAATTTATTATTGTATTGCATATTTTGAAGCATACATTTTTTGTGTGCATGCAGATGAACGTTAAATTTGAAAAATTTTTGAATATCATCTGGCGCACAGATTTACTATTATCATCAGGGCTAAATAATATAAATAGGTAAAGTAGGAAATTGTATAGAAATCCCGCGACTCTTGGCGATGTCACTAGATTTTTTTTTTTGAGGCATTGTTGGGAAATTTTATTTACAAATTTCATGCTGTTAAGTTTATTTACTTATTTATAAAATCAAGTGTCTTGTAAATTTTGGAACGTTATTCTAGCAACATTCTTAGTTAATGTGGTTGTAAATTTCTTATTATATTATTTTGTAACAAAGTACGCTGCTTTATAATTTAAAAAATTGTTCGATCATTTGATTAAATAGTATTTAGATTGCGTTATAAATTATTACTATCTTGTTTAATCTTGTGTTAAATAATTACTATCCTGTTTAAATTAATTTTAATTTTAAATTTTTCTATAGGCGAAAAACTGAAACCCTTTCGAAAATTAAATGTTTGTTACTTTATCAAAATTTTAATACTTGCAACTGCACATATAGAAGTAAAAATAAATAATAAGAAAAAAAAATCTGATATTTGGAAATTGGCGGTGGAGTAAGACAGTCCCCCCAACTTGTGTTCTCTGAGGGCCTAAAAGCTTTAATCTGATTCTGGTATTAAGTATATAGCGTTATGAAATCAATTACATTCAATTAATACTCTTTGTCAAGTATTTTTACTAACAAAATAAGTTCGAAGTTTTACAGCAGATTCCATTAATAAGGAAGATGAAATAATTTCTTCATTTTCTTCTTCATCATCATTTAAATTAGCAGCACCAGGTAATTTTTCTTCTATTGTCTAACCAATTAACAGCGGAAATTATTCTTTGAAAGTCTCTCAAGTCCTCTTTTTCAAAGTCAGGCAATGACACATACACATCGAATGCAATACAAATAATTTCATAAAATTTTCAAAAAAATCATAATGATGCGAATAAGATTTCATTTTTATTCGATAAAAAAATTGAGCATTGATCTCGCCAAAAAGAAGATTTGAATTGACGTATATACATGTCGGATGTACTAAACTGGTTAATACATTTAGAAATAATTTTAGAATCGAGCAATCCGAAAATACAATTACCTTATTAAAGCAGTGGAGAAATAATGTAACATAACAAGAAATTTGCAAAGGGAGAAACAATGCACTTTTATGTCGCGTAAACAAAGAATTACATCATTATAATAGTTACGAGCGTATTGGAATTATGGTGGAGACTTATGTATGAATAAGAGATGTAAATATTGCTTTACTGTATAATTTGTTATTTTTTCAATTTATATATTTTTTTCAGCAAACAGGGAATATTTAACCGCCACAAAATCATATGCATATTTTTGTATTATATGCATGCATTTATCTAGATGACAAGACAATAAAGTAAAATGAAGTTAATGAACCTTTAAAAAATGTGACTACGTTCAGGGTAAATTTTTTAGAAAAAAGCTCTAAGATAATTATATTTTTGAGTTTTTACGTAAAAAAGGATTGGAAAAACATCTGTGAAACTATAATATACCGATTAAATGAAAAATAATGTTAAACATTTGGGGGGGGGGGAGAAATGAAATTTTTAAATTTGCTGAAAATAGGTATAATTGAAAAATCTACTGCTTATCAAATGATCTGCTTAAAATTTTGTAGATAGCTAAAGAAATATATTACCTAGTTTCTGAATTTAAGAAAAGCTGTATTTTTTATCTACTCTTTAAATATCGTGGTTCGCCTGATAAATAGCATGAAATTTTCATTTTCATTTTTCTTTTTTTTTTATTGTGAATCAGTAAGACAGCTATAAAATATTTCTAGATGAATAGATTACTTACTTATTCTCTAGTTCAGGAACTGCAGAAAATATTGAGAAATTATACCAAATTTGAACAAAAAATATATGTTAGATTTTAATATATCAAGTTTTTTGAAAGGATATGCAGCCAAAGATACGTATTTGTGAAAATAGCTTTTAAAGATGTAAAATAATATTTAAAAAATGTATATGGCAATTTAAAATTAATTTAATTTTCCAAAGAATATGCTTAGAAATAAAATTTAAACGGTTTTATGAAGAAGCCTATTCAGAAGGTAAGCATATTGAATTAAAAAAAATAATATTTTCGCCAAAAATTCGACTTTACCTTTGTGACTCATCTAATATTAATTGATCATCTGAAAATAGTAGCATATGGTTTCTATCATTTGCTTATATTTTTATTGAATATAAAAAATTTCAAATCATATATAAATATTCCTTTTATTGATTTACGATTCAGGATTAAGGAAAATAAAATTAGTTTATATTATCTTAAAATCTTTTAAAACCATGTTAGACTGTCTGCGAAAATAACTGGAAATATACCGAATAATGTTTATTTTCTGATATTAAAAATTTATAACAATCTCGCTAAATGCGAAGGCTTAATGGCGGAATATTTGTAATTCCTCGTATTACCTTCAGAAATTATGGAAAACATATTTATCCAAGTAATCTATATTATTTCTAAAATTCGATCCTCTTTCTTTTTCTCAGAAACAGTCAATTTTACTCTGCTGATACACTGTTAAAAATTCTTAAGCACGTATGTGTTTGAAAGTTTTTAAAATACATTTTGAGCAACTTTTGGATTTTTTTAAATTTTAAAACAGTATATGTAGTATATATGATGTGTAATATTAAAATTTGCTTTTTCCGCAAATAATGTCTCAAGTACGGACAAGAAATATCTTGAATATAGATTATCATATGCGAATCTGCAATGCTATTACATTTTACTTCAAAAACTGCTGCTAAAATATTGACTTCGAAATTTTTTTTTTTTTACGAATATAGTACTACTTTGCTTATATACAATAAAGAGGAATAGGTTGTTTTTTTTCCCTATTGATTTGCTTTTTTTTCTCTCTTCTACTTAGATTATTTAAAAAATATTTTAATGCAATTTTTTTTTCTTCTGTAAATTGTATTCAACAGCTGTTTTTATCTCTCTGGTGGAATCGGTAAGCTTTCTGTTATTGTTTTAATAAGAAATAATTTAATTACTGACGAAATATTTTTTTAATTTATCTATCTTTTTACGAGGTTTGTTAATTATTGCATTTAGAGCAGTTTGAAGAATTTTAAACTTCTTAGCACAGCTTATATTTTTAGATGCTTTTAATATTTTTCTGCTGTCAAGTTTTTATGCATAAGTCATGGCTTCTTGAATGTGCGATCTCCAATTTAAATACAACCGCTTATTTTAATTTTTGGATCGCGAAAATATCACAGCAGCTAGCACTTCCACCTGCTTCTGTTTCCAATAATGTAAAAAAATCCTTTTTAATTATATTTGTTTCATTATAACTATATACATAAGTGTATTTCACTGCATTAATGGAATTAAGGGTCCCGGTCCTAATAATGATCGTTTTCATTCATTTTTGAATTGCAAAAATATAGACAGTTGCTAATGCTTCCAACAATTTTTTCAAAATTGTCAAGCAATAATAATAATAATAAAAATTAAAAAAAACGTTATTGATTTTGATTATTTTACTATAATTTTATAAAAAAAGCGTAATGTATGATATTTTGTTCTTTTTATCATTTGTTAATACATAATTAGCCTATTCTACCAACGTATATGTACATTGGAAAACGTGAAAAAATTTTCCACTTATAATTTGATGACAATTTAAAAATATCAAAAGAAGCTATTTGTTTAGATTGTGATACTCAATTTTGGGTGATCTCCTTTCGGATGTAGTTTTTAAGAGCATTTGTTAGAAATGCATAATTTATTAAATTCATTTAAAGAAAAAAAGAAGTTAATCGTACGAGAATCAATGCATTTAAAAACTAATTTTTTAAAAAAAAATTTCATTTCTAAAAATCTTTAAAGCATGCTGATTATTATATTATTATTCTCTAAATCATGTCATCTTGAAGCATACATATGCTTTACATTACATAAGAAACATTAGCTGGCAGTTTTTTTTTGGGGGGGGGGTTGTCAAGATGTTTAAAAAAAAAACGGAGTAGCAAAATTGTTTTGTTAAAAAAAAAAAATCCTTTTCATATTTGCTGCTATAGCCATTTTAAATTTTAGCTACTAATAAAACTAGTAATATATTTTCAAACTAAAACCTTTCCTGTAATTCTGTGCGGAAATCTTTATTTAAAAAGCTATTTTTAACACCAAGTGCGTCGCGAAAATGATGTTCTAAATTAAAATGCAATGCTAGTTGACATTCTAATCATGGTTTTGTGTTCAAATGCAATATATCAGGACTTATAAAACAAAATGTCCCGATTGAGATAGAAGAGAGAGGAGGGGCATCCGTGTTGCTCAAGTACTGTTTTAAAAATGCATTTACCATATTAGCATTGTTTATTTTTATTTTATTTTTGTGTAAAAATGAAATATTTGTGTTCTGCTTTAGATTTTATCCTTGCAATTTAACCATGATGACTGCTGATTTATGAATGCTTTAAACTTTGGCAACAAAAGAAAAGATCGCAAAATTAATTTTTTTTCCAAATTTCTAACTTCTAATTGGCAGAATTATACGCTGTTAAGACTGCATCTTGCTTTCATGAGGAATGAGATGATTCTGTCGTTATACGTTGATATTTAAAAACTTCCATATAACTTGGTTGATTATTATTTGAGGAGGGCATAACTTTCGTTATCAATATGGAATATGAGTGATATTCTTGTTGAACTAAAGGGAGTGAATGTAGCGTGTTTAATATTTCTTATTAATGTACATTTAATGTTAAATAGTCTTTTTTATATTAGTTTTCATTATTAGTTTTTTAATTATTTTATTTTTTATTTGAATACTTCATTTTAAATATACTATATTTGATAATATAAATTATATATTTAATATTATTATATTTCATATCAATTCAAAATAAATTCGATTGTACTAGATTTTAAAAAAAAATTAGAGAAAATATTCTTCTAAGCGACTAATAAATTTCATTTTGTTTATGTTTTTTGTTTGTTTGCTTGTTTTGTTTTATTTAAATCATCTGAAACGTTTGTTCTATCACATTAATAACTTATTTTACTGTTAGAAATAATAACAAAGTCGTCTAACATTAGTTCATGAATTATTTAATTACATTTTTAATTTCCGAATCACAACTCAGTAAACTTATCCCATCTGACTTAGAAGCAAGCATTTTCGGATTCTTCTCGAAAAATGGTTGATGACTCCAACTGAATCCTCCCCTCGCCCCCGTATTTTCAACATCTGTATAAAAAATTTAAACCCTCTTTTTATTGCCGATTTCCTCCTCACTCCAACAGTTTCAACCCCCCACCCCACAAACTTTTTTGTAATGGAGGATGAAAAATTGGCTTTTGCCCCCTCCCACCACCTGGATTTTATTCATCTATCCCTCTCTACTAAAGCGTTGTGGTAGCCGAAATTGTGTTGTCCATTTATTGATTACCCATTATTATTTTGAGGGGATTTTTAGGCGTTTTATACCCCCCCCCCCGCAATCGAACGACGTCTATTATTGAAATAAATGGATTGACGAACAAAAAATAAATTTTCTTCCTCGGTCTTTATGGTGAAAGCTTGAAATGCTTTGCCACAGATTTTAAAAAATAAAATAAAATGACGTGTGAAAAATATTTAAATTTTTGAATGTTTGGTGGCAACATTTCCTAATAGTTAAGAGTTGTGTCGTTGTTTATGTAAAAATGTCGAATAAGAAATTTTTAGAAGTGCAGGCCTTTTGGTTAGCATACAACAAAGGTGGGCAGACTTTTCCAGGGTACGGACTACTTCTAATTTTTTGAAGTTGTTGCAATCCACCTAGTGGCGTAGGTCTACAATATTTATTACAACTTAATATAAATACGGAATATGTACTTATCTACATAACTACAAACACAATAATAATAGCAAGGTACAAACATAATAATAATAGCCAATATGATTCAAATGACGCATTTAATATCAACCAGTTCAAAATACATTAGAAAATAAACAATTTTCATCTAAAGCTAGTCTCGTAGTTATAGTTAGTAGAAGACTTAGTCTGCATACTGTCCGCCTGTCTTGAATATCTTGATATGTAATTAATAACTACTAATCTTGCACTGGATTCTAAGTGGTCGTCTGTAAGATGGGAATAATATGTTGTCTTAGTTATATTCATCGTTGAAAATGTAGGTTCATTCTGGTAAGTAGAGCCAAAGAACGATTTAAATGACATGTAACTTTTTTAAAAATTAGGATACTTTATTTCGTCCCTTAGATACCATAAGTTATTCTTAGCTTCTGAACTACGTGCTTTTAAAATTATGTCATTTTGAGGGGGGGGGGTATAGTTTTCATCAAGAGATAAAGAGAATATAATGCTCCATAAATATGTTTCTTTTAGTATACACATCTTAGGTCTTAATAAACGCTTCACCCCAAAATGTTTTGATGGTCCACTGGTCGATCGCGAATTACTTAATGCCTACCCCTGGCAAACGGTGTAAAGATAAAATTGTACTGTACCTAACTGTTTAAAAAAGAATTTTGGTGAAAGGAGACATTAAATTAATGGCATCGAAACAGATAATTATCTTATTTTGAAATGCAATAGATTTCTTTAAGAATCGGTGATTTAATTCTATGAAGAGTCACTCAAAGCTAATAGGAAATAGGCGAACGAACTGAGACAATGAAAGCTTCCATAACGTAACTTTATAAGATAATGAGACGAAGAATACAAATAGTTATTTTTGAAGAAAATTAAAGTAGTCCCCCCCCCCAAAAAAAAAATTATTATTATCCTCTATTGAAATCCTCACGTGATTTTTTTAAATCAAAGTAATTTTTTTTTTAAAACAAAAATTTAGAGGATTCCATTTTATGATATTTTGCAAATGACACGAGCGTAGTTTTGTATGTCACCAGTGAGTGTTAAAACCATAGAAAGAGAATCTGAGATCGCGGCGGATCTTTTAAAAATTTCGAAACGATGAATGCCTGTAAATATAAATTTGTAACTCAATATTTTAAAGAAATTCGTGAATCTCTGCGGGTATAAGCGAAAATTCTGGGAAAGTAAGTTTTAATAATTGAATACACTTTGAAAGACTTGAACAAAAATAATTTATTGTATCTTTTATCTTTTCACTAACATCCTGCAAATTTTAAATGAAGTAACTTTCACTGCCTGAGATTAGCATCTAGAGACCTTAGAAAAACAGATTTATTTTTTTATTCGAGGACTTTTTGTTCCAAAAATAACGGTTTTGAAGTTCTCTTTCTACTATTGGTCATTTGCAGATAGTCAATAAGTACTATGCGCGGAATAATGCCGAATTGCTTATGGTTTGAAAGCATCTAAGGTATTTTTTTTAAAGATTTTAGCATATTTTCCTTTTTTCAACGTTTTTGTTTTCTTAAATATATCAAGACTAAAGCAAAAACAAATTTTTTTTTCGGTTTAAATGACTTCGATCTTCTTCGAAATGTCTCTCAACTTGAACTAATCTGACATATATACACACAAAACTCTTATAAAAAAAATAAGTTCATTATTGGAATTCGAGATATCTATCTCCAGCATATTCAGATAAATAATTTCTTTTAAAAAATTCCACCGTCGACTTTCGAGGAAGGAAACACTCGAACTGTATTCCCAAAGCTTTCCAATTTCGTTATTCTGAACGAACGAGATGGAATGAAGGACTCAAAAGAAAAACAAGCAGATTGAAAAGAGTAGCACACCCCTCCCCTTTTCTTTCTGCTTGTTCTTTGTGTGTCGTTCCTCTCGAGAAAAACGAAGCGAATTCGGATGAATGTCAACAGAACTTCAGACTGGCGTGACAAAGGACACGAATTCTCGGACTCGCAGGACGATGCTTTGCTTCACTTTCTGCATTAAAGGAAAAGAGAGAGACCTTTTGATTTCGAGATGCTTTGATTAATTCTTTTTCTTTTTTTTTTCTGTCCCGCCACCAGTAGTTGCTGTTTGAGTGTTTTATAGCCGAGCAGTGTTTGATTGAGGTTGTTTGTTTGGAGTTTTAAGTGACGGGATTTTTAGTTGTCGAGCAGACAAATTCCAGTTTGAGATTTTAAGCGGATTAAGATTTAAAAAAATAAATAGTTTTATGTACATAAAAGCTATATCACAACGTGTTCCATGTTCGAAGAATACTTCAGGCTGAAATTTGATATTTTTAGATATTAAAATATTTCTTTATTTATTCAATATTCTGACAGTATTATTCTTAGATCTATAGATTCTGTTAAATTTACAACGCTACATTTTTTAAAAGTCTTTATATCGAACAGATTGGTCATCTGTCTTTCTAATCACATTTTGAGTAATAAAGCTGTAGAATCTAGTTATTTCCATTTCTATGACAGGATTTACTTCTCATGGGAGGTGTTTATTATGGCCAAAGATTACTAGTTGGATTCAACCTTAGTTCTCACTCTCCGTGCTTTTGCTACGATAGTATTTCAAATAGTTCAACAGGTTATGCTTCTGCAGATTGGGGGGGGGGATCTTAGTGTGATTACTATTATTAAATTTATAGCCCTATTGAAAAGAGGGAATTGTTTCGGTCTGTCATGCCAGTTGTGCAATAAAGGTGCCTGGTATATATTAAATTTTTTCACTCAACTCTTCCCCTGTAATATTCATCAACTTCTCGATGCTGTATAATGTGTAAAAAAAATCATTTATAACTTTTAACACATCTCAAATGTTTTAGATATTTTTTTGGAAAAGGGCGGTTAGAGATGAAGTTTTTTGATTTAATTATATACAGTACACTCCCGACTATCCGGCCAAGTTTCCTTTTATCGTAATTAAATGAGGGAGGCAAGGCGTTGCATTGTTAACATTGGTGTCTGATATGATCCTCTTATATATCGCGTGCAAAATACAAGTTGTGACGGGAAAAGTTATGACAAGTTGTGCTCGTTCTTCATTATTTCGTCAGTATGTAAGGGACTTCAATTGTTGCCGCTGTTCCTGATTATAACTGCGCAGTACGTACAGGATTCGTAAATTGTTCTTGAAGTATGCTTAGCGTTTTTTTAAGTGTACCGCTGTGAAGATTTCAAAATGGGTGATACAAAACGAAAAAAAAGTTGCAAGTACTATGGAGGAAAAATTAGGCTCTATACAGCAATTAGACTGACGTTTATTTTTTATTACAGCTAGTCACACTGTTACCACGAAACTAAGCCGTATAAATAGGAGGCACTGGTGTAACAGCAAAAAATATAGGTCCGGAGTTTAGGGGTTTGGAAAATACAGTGAGGCCATGGGGAAAAAAGTCCGGCAGAAATTGAAATGTGTTGTGTTGTACAAGCTAGTGGAAGTGGAATAAAAGTAAGAGAAACCATGCTGAAAAGTAAGCTTAAAGAAGTTGAGAAAGCTTTTTTTTTTTGTGTCATGTCTTCTGGTATAGCCTGGCATTATACTTTGTCTTTTTTGTATTTGCGGGCAAAGAAAATAAATCCATAGAACTCCGGCACATCTGGCCTTTTTTTTTTTTTTTTTTTGTTATTCATCCTACCCTTTCTCCACATTAGGCTGGATACTCAGGAGTGTACTGTATTTATAGTATGATGGTATTATAGATTGATTAGTTTGGACAGTTATTACAGATGGAGGCTCATTTGTCCTGCACTAAGTAGCGAATGACATGTTATTTTTGATGTTCTGTTAGAAGAATGGCAAATTCACTACTAATAAATTAATTTGCTGTATTCGAATCTTGATTGAATAAAGATGGACCCTAACAAATCTGTTTATATTAAAACAGGCGTTAAGTGTTTTTAGTTCCAAATAATGCTCTTAATATACTGCCTAACACAATACAGAAAATACTTCAAATAATTTTCATTTTAAAATTAATTCTATACTGCCCAGGGGACCACATAAGGTCGAACACAAAAATTTTAAAGTCGGTAGAAATATGACATTGTTAAAGCTTTTAGTAATAGAAAGAAAGAAAAAATTTCTTCCCGTTTCCTTTTCAATGGTTAGAGTCCTGTTATTCTGTCAGTATTTACATACTTATATAATTCTAAGATATGGAAAGCTGAAAAATCGTAAAAGCTAGATAATTTGCACAAAAACAGCTGTTTATACAATAATAAATTAATTGGTGCGTCTAAATTGCGATATGTATTATAATATAATTATTAGTGTGGCAAACATCTGTGTATTCATGTAATAGAACTTATTTAATCTGTCATATATATATATATGAAACACATATATTTCTCTCATTTATCGTTTATGCATAATTACATGTTTTATTTTACTAAATATAAATGCACTTGGGTTGTCAGATTCTCTTTCAATCCAATAAGAGTTACAAAGATGGGGGGACTGTAGAAATTTTCACCCCCCCCCTCTCTTCATGATGTCTGATGTGATTTACTAAATAAACATCAATTACAATCAAATCTCTGGGGATTTGGAGTATGCACTGCATTAAAAGTGAATTTTTTTGGCCTGCTCTAATAAGAATAAGAGGAATAGTGTTTGTAAATATATCAAATTCGAAATCGTACGAAACACACGACGTCATTTAGACGAGCATTTTACTCAAAGCTTTATTTTAAAAAGCTTTATGTTAAAAAATGTTTTTAAATTATGCGTTTCTAGATTAGTCAAAGAACTAAAAAACATTTTTTTTTTCACTTTTTTGTTGTAACTGCAAAAGATTCTTTCTATCCTGCTTTCTTGTTTTCTATTATTACTTTAAAATACAGAAAAATAATCTTTTTAACTGTCGCATGGTTGAATCTAATTTGTTTCAGAAGCAGCTGTTGTTTATATTTTTGTATCAAATAACTCTCTGATAGCTTGACTTTTTAGTAATCTCAAAAATAAATGTTAGAAACTATTGTCTAGAGCATATTAAAGTGATATATCTTGTTCCAATGTTCGACATTTTCGCAACAATAGGGATATTTGTCAGAATAAAGAACCTTCTGTAGCATATTGCCACAATGTAAATTTTATTGTAATTTATATGTCATCTAGAATATCGAAGTACTCTAGATACCAGGAACGATGTGAAAAGGTTATTACTCTTTTATTTTCACCATTTCGAACAAAGAACATATTTTTATAAATTGAGAGCTGTGTAAGAATATTCCTTGTGGAGTGTTTTCTGCCATTTCTTTAAATGAGATTTATGTAAATGCGATTCTCCTTCCTGAAGGTTTATTATCATCACAGTTAATAAAACTGAAGTTACTAAAAAGCAGTTAAAATAAATAAAAATATCCAGTTCGAAATGTTTTTGTATTTCGTTTAAAATAAGTGAACTTTGGTAAAGAGAAACGTTATTTTTATTTTTGTCATGTTTGTTAATCCTAATTTTTGTTTCTTTCTAAGTAGAATCGATTTATACATCGTTTTTGACATCGTTAAGGATATCGAATCATTTTTTTTCTTCCAAAAGTGCATTCATGTCATATTCTTGGAATTTTAAGCTATAGTGGAGCAATTCTGGCTCTCAGAAATATAATGTCTTCAAAAAATATTTTGACCGAATAATGTGCGTTAATAGGCCTTAGATTAAATCTATTTTCATTGAAAAGCTTCATGAATTTTATAGGATGCTCTTCCAGAGATTAAAATAGAGCTGTTTTAATACTTTATTTAATTTGGATGTTTTTAATTTAAAATTAAGAATTTCAAAACTTTAATAGGATATAATGAGGAATTATTCATAGAGTAGTTAAAACAATTAATTATTAGTAGTTATATGGACTGGTCGTTATATCAGTGTTTATGAGAGAATATATTAATCTTAGCAATGGGTTAATAAAATTGCGGCATGACATATATGATGCTATATTTACAGAGGTGATACATTTAATTTATCTACTATAGCATTACATCCAAGTCTGGCGTTTCGTCTTAGCATCCTTTCGCCCTTTGTTGGAACTCGGAAATATGTTAATGGGAATGCGTACTCAAATGTTGTCGTCGGCATCTAACTGTCGCTTATAATTATGAGGATTTGTCCCAGATAACTCTCATATTGCTTCGGAATGGGGCATTAATGAACTCTATATTGACTGCTTCCTGTCCCATACCAATCTCTATTATATTGCATCGCACTTCATATGTATAACTCTCTTTATGCCTTCTGTCATGCTCTGTTCTTTTGAACATATGCATATCAGTGAACGCCATATGGTCTTTCAAACATCATAGGAACCATTAATGAACATCATATCGTTTTTTGAATTTCTTAGATATCATCATATCATCTTTTGAACTTCGTAGATATGATTAATGAACATCATATGTTTTTTGAATATATAGGTATCGGTAATAAACACCATATCATCTTTTTCACATCATAGGCATCATTACTGAACATCATATCGTTTTCTGAACTTCATAAGCATCTTTAATGAACATCATACCGTCCTTTGACCATCGTAGGCATTGTTAATGGACCTCATATGGTCTTTTGAACATCATAGAAATCATTGATGAGCATTGTATCTTCTTTTGAATATCATAGGTATCGTTAATGAGTATCATTGATATCATTAATGTGCGTCATATCATCTTTTGAATATCGTAGGTATCGTTAATGAACATCATATATATCATTGATAAGCAACATATCGTCTTTTGAATATTGCAGGTATCATTAATAGACATCATATCCATCTTTTTCCTATCATAAGTGTCGTTAAAGAACATCATTTAAATCATCATCGTAGGTATCATTTTCATGTTCTTATAAAAGAAATTTAGAATCTTAGAAATTTAGATTAGATCTTAATATTAGTTATGCCTTTCTTTAAACCATATAAAATTATATCAGTCATAACCTTCCTAGAAGTTTAAATTTTACAATTATTCATGCCTCTTTTTAAATCATAAGTTTGTATTTTTAAAATTCCGTTTTTGCTCCTTTTCGCAAGAATATAAAAAATGCGAATGATTTTATTCTCAGTATGTTTTTAATGAGTTTGTTTTCCATTTTTATGCTTATAAATTAGAAGAGTGATTAATTCGATGTTTCTTTAATAAGTTGAATTAAGAAGGCACTGAACTTGAAAGATGAACTTGCACCATTTTATCGATTCAGCTTTGAAGTTACAGTTATTACTGTAGAATTTAATCTTATGATCATTGATCCTTGAAATGCTGATCGCAACACAAAGACGACCTGATTTTGAACAGTAAGCATGAATTTTTAAAATTAAAATCATTATCTATATCTAATTACTCTGCTAAGATTATTATAAATAGATATTAATTATATAGCGTATCTAAGCTTATAAGTATATGATTAAGCTTATTATTATATAATATTAATTATATAGCTTATTAAGCTTATCTAATAAATTTAGATAAGCTTCATGCTTATCTAATTTTGACTTAAATTTAATTTGCTGCAGTAAAGCTAATTAAATAAACGCATTTATAGCAAAACTATTTTTATTTAAAAATTCCTTTGTGGAGTTGTTGAGAATGCAGATAAAATACGGAAATATTTAAATTTACATTTTCGTGTACTGTTTAATTTGATGAAAGACTACTGGAGAGTCTTATGAACGCTGTTTCAGGAGTTTTCACGTCATAATTATTATGTAAAAATTTCTAATTGAGCAGTACAGTTTACTGTTTAAAAAGAAATGAGCGCATTGGCAAGTTCAGTAAAAAGAATTAGGTGTGCTCTTAGCTACGAAATTCATTGTCAAACATTGAAAATCACATTCATTATATTTTGAGTGACTTGGTAAGATGAAATATTCTAAGAAATTCTAAATTAAAAAAATTATATTTTAGTTAAAGTAGAAGATAATTTAATTTTAAAAAATTAAGTAGAGGAATTTATTTGAAATCCGTAGATGAATACTATTTGTCATATGTACAGTAGCTCAAAAAATTGAGAGTACACCTTACTTTTATTTGATAAATCTGACTTTCAATATGAATAACACATTACCGAGAAGTGCAAACATGTTTTTATTTTTACACTTGACAAATGGTTTAATTTAAAGAAAAAAATAAAGAAAAATCAACAAAAAACTTCTAGAAGGATAATTTTCAGAAAAATTTTAAATAAACATATGCAGATTTTCGCCGGCGTCCTGGCATAGGGGTAGCGCGTCTTCCCCGTGATCTGGGCGTCCCGGGTTCGAGTCCCGGTTTGGGCATGGTTGTTCTTCTGTTGTTCTATCTGTGAGATGTGTAAATGTGCCCTCCTGTAAAAAGGGGTTGTGCAAGCGAATGAGTGATGCGTGAGTAGCAAAGTCGTACTCTTGGCCCTAGTTGGCGCTGCTATAAAAAATAAGAGACGTTCCCCTCAGGCTTAAATCGCTGTCTTCGTAACAGCGGGCTTGTCAGTGGCAAGTGCCATAAGAAACAAACAAACAATGCAGATTTTCACCTCAAAAAAATGAGAATACAGATGGTGTTCGCGCATTTTTATACGATTTTAATGGAGTGTACATAAAAAATTATATTCATATTTTGTGTTTTAAATGTTCAGCTTGATAGCACTTGTTTTTAACTATCATTCTACATCATAATTATCATAATATGATATTCCATTATGGCTTTTAGAGCGTTTCTGAATAAGAACCTCTTCGGAAAGAGCGGAAATGTATCCTTTCATCCATTGACTTTTTAAAAGCGCCATTTTGCATATAAACAAAAATTCTAAATATCAGACCATAAATAACTTTCAAAAATCTAATTATTGTGAAAAAATTTAACTGTTATGTTTTCCATTCAGACGATTTTTTCTTTCGGCAAAATAAAATTGTCTGAAAAATCTGCGATCGTATGAAAACTATGTTTAATTACTAATAAATATTTTCTACTGCTATTTTAATCTAATTTTGTGTAATCTTATCTTAAACTTTTTGAAAAATTATTTATGTGTGATTAAGTTTGTGAGATTAACTTCAACTTTTAATTGGAAAATGGCCCCTCGAAGAGAAACAAGTATAGATGTAAGAAAATTTGTATTAAGAATATTTAAAAAAGGAAAATCTTATCGTGAAATAATTGGTAGAAGTCACACTTGTGTCCAGAAAATCATTGTAAAATTTAAAAATGATGGATCGATTGAAAATAAATGTGGAAGAGGAAGGAAAGGTATTCTGAGTGATGTAACTAAAAGGAAACTTTTGAAAGAAATCAAGATTGGTCGTAAAGTAAGTGCAGTCAAACTTGCTGCAGAAACTTCTCAAATCATAGGCAGATGTGTAAGTGCTGAAACTGTGCGAAATGTACTTAGACACGCTGGATATAAAAGTCGAGTTGTTAGAAAGAAATCGTTCATCTGTTTGCAAAATCTGAAAAAGCGTTTGGAGTTTGCAAAAACTATCAATTAAAGATCAATAACTTTTGGAAGAAAGTTGTATTTAGTGATGAAAGTAAATTTAACATTTTTGGCAGTGATGGCCGTCGCACCGTATGGAGAAAGCCCGATACCGCTTTTGATCCAAAAAAAATTACGTCCTATAGTTAAGCATGGTGGTGACTCCGTCATGTTATGGGATTGCATGGCTTCATCTGGGGTAGGAAATTTAGTGTTTATAGATGGCATTTTGAACCATATGGTTTATTTGGATATACTTCGCAACAATTTAAAGGAAAGTGCTAAAAATTTGGGTTTAGATGGAAATTTCATTTTCCAGCAGGATAATGTCCCTAAACACCCGGCACATGTCAAAATGTGGCGTATTTTTCATTGTAAACAGCAATTACACACACCACCACAGTACCCCGACATCAATATCATTGAAAATCTCTGGGCCACTCTCGAAGAAGCAGCCCAGAAGCACAAAATTAGAAACAAACCCCATTTAAAGCAAGTGTTGCAAGAAGAATGGTTGCAAAAGTCGGTCGAATCGATGCCACGACATTTAGAGGTCATTATAAAAGCCAAAGGACATGCAACTGAGTATTGACACTTTTCTTTGTATACAAAATATTACAAACAGTTTTTTTAAGGTAAAAATCTGCGTATGTTTATTTAACCCTTTAAAGGGCCATTTTTTTCTAGTCATAGTATGTTAAAATATTTTTAGGCTTGAAATTAGAATAAGAAATAGGATTCATTTAGCTTATTAGATAAATTTAATTAATTAATTAATTAATTTGGTTAGTTAATAATTAAATATCAAATCAAGACGCATCATTTTGTGTAAAATAAAAAATTAAAGCATCTAAGTTTCTGTCTTTCTAAAAAAATTTATCAGAACTTATGCCAACCTACATAAATTCATACAAAGATTGATAAATTTGGTGGGAAGCATACTTCCCACGGCCCTAGAAAGGTTTAAAATGCTACTGAAATTTTTCCTTTTATAAATTTTTCGTTGATTTTTCTTTGAATTAAACCATTTCTCTTGTGTAAAAATAAAAACATGTTTGCACTTCTGGGTTATGTGTTATTCATATTGGAAGTCAGATTTATCAAGTAAAAATAATATGTACTCTCAATTTTCTGAGCCACTGTATATGGTTTTTATTTGTGATGGCTTTCGAACAATCCAAGATGATCGATTTGATATGTATCTAACAGTAGGTGAACTTCAAGAACAGGGTTTAACTCTTATGTTTTACGCTATTTATACCAAAATAATTTGTTGTATATCAAAATACACTTTTAATTTGCTCAAATATAAAAATCATTCACCAATTTCTTCTAAATTTTTTTTTTCCTATTCATTACATATTTTAACTAACGGTGTTTGTATTTTTTCTGAGGTGCTGTAACAATTAATTTCCAACGATCGATTTTAGAGAATGACTCTTTAATTATGTAATACTCATGTTTATTGCTCATCGTAAAAAAAGTCTGCAATGATTTATTACTGCCATATGTCTTGTTTTTTTAAATCGATAATAATGGATTGTTCTGAATAACTGTGCGATAGAATTTCTGCTCCAGTTTATTTAAACTAGGACGTGTGGAGAAATAACATCATTGATAGGTATAGTAAAGATCAAATCTACCAAGCAGTTAAATCTTTAAAGTCATCGGAAATTTAAATTCAGTCACTCTTGTTTTTATCTTAAAAGATTTTTATGAAAAAAACCGTTGACTCTTTAAGTACAGACTGTGACTTAGCGATGGTAATTGGCACCTGGAGCGTAATTTGATTTTTTTTTTCGCTCCCAGTTGCCACCATTGATTCAGAACAAATTAATGGCGCCTGGGGCATGGCATAATTTTTTTTTTTTCTTTTCCTCGTCATATTTTCCTTGAAAGGTGGCATAAACGTGTTAATTGCTCTAACGTTTTGTCTCTATGCCTCCTGGGGCATCTATACTTTTGCCCACCCCCTGCTGCTACGCCACTGAATACAGATTTTAGACTTTTTGATGTTATTTAGTTAGTTGCTCATTTAATTAGAAGGGCTTGCAACCTGAAAGAGCGAACAGATTTTATTTTCATGACCAATCTATTCTTCATTTTATTGTTATATGTGAAAGATTGAGAGTATTAAATCTCAATAAATTTAAACTCTTTGGGTGTTTAAACTTCTGTGGGTTGTTATATTGTGGTTGAAGTTTTGCACTGTGGTCTGCTGGTATAAATTCCTTTATATTCTGTATTTTAAAATCGGTCACCGTCACCACATTGAGCCTCTGCTTTATCTCAAATTAAACAAACTGAATAAATCATCACTACTGCAAATATCATAGAAAATCACTTCGTTTTTTTGTACCTTTGAAAAAATACCCATTGTATATGCACCGCGGTAGTCTGAAATTTCCGCTTTCATACTGCAGAACGTTCGTCTGAGTTAAGTCATAGTAAAAATTTAGTAATTCCTTCTGTAATTAATTTGTGTGTAATTAATGCCTAACAGTTATGATGTGATAGTGTTATTTCTATGAGTAATTTCTGTCAGTTTAATTCCTCAGTTATGGTGCGATAGTTTTATTCCTGCTTGTAAGAAACTTGTGTTGGATTAGTTCCTAACAGTTATGATATGATATGATATTGTTATGCCTGTTATAATTAATTTCTAATTGTTATGAATATTGTTATGTTATTTCTTCTTGTAACTGTCAAATTAATTCCTAATAAATGTAGTGTGATAGTTTTATTCCTGATTCTAAGAAACTTATGTCAGATTAATTCCGAACATTTATGATATTATATCGTTATTTCTGCTTGTAATTCTCAGATTAATTCCTAACAATTATGGTGCGATAATTTTATTCCGGCTTCTAAGAAACTTATGTCAGATTAACTCCTAACAGTTATGATGCTATGGTGTTTTTTCTGGTTGCAACTATCAGATTAATTCTTAGCAGGTATAGTGAGATAGTATTGTTCCTCCTTCTAATTTGTGTCAGATTTATTCCCAACAGTAATGGTGTTATAATTTTATAGTTTATTCCTTCTTATAATAAATTTAGTGATTGAGCTTATAATTTTGATGTGACAGTATTATACCATCTTATAACTAACGATGATTTTGCCAGATTAATTCATAAAAACTGTAATGTATTTTAAGTACTTCATTAGCTGCTTATTGTTTGCTGATAGGCTGATTTTAATCTAGGAGATTGTATAAGCCAATTAACAGATTTTTAACTCAGCTTTGTCACGACTAAGCAAGTTCAAGGTAAATTACATTAAAAACATTTAAACGCTGTTCAGAATGAATCCGTAATTATCCCGACGGACTAAAGAAAATAATAATAAACAACTATAATTCAAGGTTCCTTCATTTTACAGAATAAAACGATTGAAAACAAAAGAAATGAAGTATTGGAAACAAGCAGAATCGTGTTATGCAACATTGTAGGCAAATTTTCGTGCTTCTTGTAGTCACGGAAGTTCACGGTGCAACCGATACGCGTGAGAGGGAACAATACCGAATGCTCGGCCCCAAAAAACACAAACATGTACAATGTTATGAAGTAGGAAGTGAATAAAAATGACGCCATTTCAGTCTGGGCCGTTTTATGATGTCTAAAAAAAACATAAAATTTGCGGGGAAGGCAATTCTATTTCATGCAATAGATTTGATTGATGACTCCACTGTTCAAAATAGTTTTATTTTGATGTTGTTTATCCTTTATTTGTTTGTAGCGGGTAATAGGAGTTTTTGGATTTGAACTTGATTTGGGAGATTTGCTGTCACCATTGATTTGCAATAAAATTTTATTGTTATTTATTTAGTTTGAAAAATGCATCGAAGCCAGATCTGTAGAAAAGCTGGTTTTAAGAAAAATCTCCCCAATTTTTCTTTGTCTCTGAGCAGAATAGAACCTCGGATCATTTATTTGAATTATTCACATATAGTTAAGTGAATAAATAAAAACAAATGTAACTATATATATATATATATATATATATATATATATATATATATATATATATATATATATATATATATATATATATATATATATATATATATTGCTGTTGATTATAACGTTAGAGAAAAAGGTGATTGAATGATGCCATTTGCTGTTCAGAAAATTGCAGGAATGATTTGTGCCTTTTTTTTTATTAGTTATATAGTTAAGTTGAATAAATAAAAACAAATGTAACATTCTTTCAGGTGTTTTATATGTATAGTTAAAATAATTATCAGAGCAAAAAGTAATAGAGTGCCATATGCAATTCAACCCTTCCAAGAATGATGTGTATCTTTTTTTTTTATTTATTATTATTAATGCTTTGGAAATGTCTTCATTTCGTATAAAAAGAAATTTTCTTCACACTTTTCAATCTTCCTTCCCATGAGAATAAAAACATAACCCATTCTCGTTCGAATCGCATGTAGTTATTTTTTTACGTGCTTCTTTGGTACAGTAATATAGACTAAAAGGAGGGAACTACTCTGACCCGCATGAAGCATACGGAAAAATTTGAATGAGCGGATTTCGGCGACAGCATTGGCGGGAACGAGTTCTAAGGGCCATAACCGGCCACGGTACAACCTTTCCTGTGAGAAGCACGTCCTATCGTCGGTAGAAGGTAGCCGATCGCCACCATTTCTGTACCCAACCAGGTGGCGGGAACCAACCACCATGCCGGAAGCTTCTCGTCCCCATATCTGAGGTGCCCCCAGTGGGATACTATGAGGAGGGAAAGCATGTGTGAATTTAATAGCGAATATTTTAACAAAATATGCTCGTTTAAAACTCTGGAATTAGTGTATTGAAGATTGTCGGCTGCAACGAATTTCAGTGTAACCAAAAATTAAAATTAGGCAAAGTATGCTTTAAATCAGTATAAGGAGCGTAAATGTGAATAAGACATTTAACCTGATCTTATTAATGAATATTTTAATGAAGTACAGTCTTGAAACTTTGGAACTTCGCCTGGTCGAAACTGAATTGTTGAAGATTGCCAACGGCAACAAACAGTAGTGTAATCAGTGTTTTTCAATTAACAAATTTGCTTTCAATTAACATCTTATATCGAAAAAATAAGGAAGAAATGAAAAGAAATTCGAGAACTGTTTGTCGATCTTGCCCATGATTATTGTTGGGAATTAACAAAATGTACTGATGGTATGCTAAAATCTCTGAAATGTAATGGCTCATTAAACTAATTTAAATTTCTCGTATGTAATATGTACGAAAAGAAATATACTAATCGTCAAAAAATTCACGATGAAGATACTAACGAATCTCCACGACACAAATCTGAATCAGTTGACAAAAAGACCTCCAAAATGCATGCTTAATTTTCTCCACTATATTTTGAAGTACAAAAGTCTCCTATGTGGGGCTATGAAAATAAAAACCTGAGGATTCGTTGTCTTTCGCGGTCTTCCTCAATGTCCGCAGTTTTGCGGAAGTAACGCTTTTATCTGGGAGTATGTAAGATGGTTTCGGGGAAACCTCTCCTATTGGTTTTGTTTTGTTTTAGTAAACAATTAATGACATATCCAATGACTTGAACTGTGGATTATCATTATTATCAAAATCCTTTAAACATTTGCCACCAGTTAATTTGTAATTTACATTTATCACTAAATTACTTGATTAATTCATCATTTTTATGATCCGAAGATTTGATGCGATGTGACCGATGATAACTAATATTGGCGATCCATATTTATTTACCTCCAGAGGTCCCAATGGATATCGAGAATATCTGCGCCGATCTTGCTCTGAAGTAAACATATTGAAGCCTGAATAATCTTGTTCATGTCAGTCTCTTTCCACACGACACAGCGACATATTCTACCTAATTCTACCTACGCCAAGTAGCAAAATAATCAAAGCAATTAAAACTACACGAATGTAGGCCGAAACAAACTGCCATTCGGATTGTCCACATGTCCTTCAGTAGACATGTCGCCTTCTTAACTGTCATCGACTGCTTGCTGAAAGAATGTTTGTTATATCCAAGATAACGTAATGAATGCCAGGAAACGGTGTCATTTGCAGCTGGTCTGGAGTGCGTCTGTTGCACAAAGATACTTTTTTTTTTTTTTTTCGGGATCGGTTACAGATCTGAATTCAATAGAAAATGCCTTTCTGCCATTTTTCGTTTTAATTTGGAGAGAGGGAGAGAATATCTCACTCTTTTAATTTTTTTTAAAACTGAGGTAATATTTTTTTAAAAAATGTGATGCCAGTTTTTAGACAAGCTTTATAGACATTTTTCATTTAATTGATCTAATTCTAATCAGGTCAATATATTCAGTAGTTTCTCTTGTATCTAGAAACTTCGGAGTCCCTCACCCGGGCTATCGAAGCATGTGGGATAGTTGAATAACCCTCATTCTAACTCCACGGAAGCGGGGACTAAAGTAAGGTTTTCATTCAGCCAGTTGCAATCCATCCTGTAAGACCACGCACGCGCAGAAACTGTACAATAGCAAAGTATTTGTCCCACCGGGACAAGCACTTTGCTATTGTCCGCTATTTCAGCACACACGCAATCTTCTTTCTGCGCATGCTTGATTTTACTAGAATTTTATAACTGGATGAGTGTAAACCCATATAAACGGCCATTACCGGTCAGGACAGCCCCTCCCGTAAGAGTTACGAAACGTCTTTGTAATAGAGGTAACTTCACCCGTCAGCATTACTGTACTCACCAATGGAACCAGAATGAACCACTTAACCGAAAACTTTTAATCTCTATATCGGATGGACTCCAGTGGTGACTTTTTAATATAACTATCCATACAAATCATGCACTTTAACTTTTAAAACTAAATGATGTTTTGTAAAACCTATTGACTTTCATACCTTAAACCTTTCCAATTCAGTTTATATTTACATTTATAATCCTTTGTATCTAAGCATTTCATTGTCTTTTTATTACGTTTAGTGATATAAATTCTTCCCGATAAAAATTTAATCTAGATTATACGATTTCTTCCCTTTGTTTTTGGCGGATTTCCAATACCTAAATCTTTTTCATTTTTTTTTTTTTTTTTCAGATAGTGAGTTTGTGAAATTGTGTAATGAAATGCAAAATATTTTAAACGAAAGTTAGCTCACTTTCCTGGATTAAACAGATTTCGTAGCATGTATAAGATATTTGAGATACAGGAGAACTCAAGTCATCTTGAATACTTGCAAAATGTCTGAGTTGTATATAGTTGTGTTTAAGAATTCGGTATTAAAACTTAACAGATCAAAATTCATAACAAGACAACCTTCACATTTTTGTTGGAAATTTTAAACGCGCATTTTTTGTTAATTAAAGGGAAATATTTGTTGAATCATGAATAGTATTTTCGATTTTAAATTCTAGAAATGTCGAATAATGGAAACTTTCACGAAGGATATAGATCATTTATAGAAAAGCCTTGACTCATCTTCATTACTTTGCGAAGCTGGAAATTTCTAATTGTTTGTAATCATTTACAGTGATGCATCTTTAGATTTTAGGGGGTGGATGCATTTGAATTATTTCAGCGTTATTGCTGTAAAGACTGAGATTGAGACGGTCTTTTAATCTCTCAAACTGTTGTAATTATTTATATTTTTCTGTTGTCTAAGCGCTGGTTGTTAAAAACAATCGATTGCTGGAACGATTGCTGTTAAAAACAATCGATTGCTGGCTTCCATGACTGTCTCTCTTTTTTTAAGGTTATTTGAAATGTATTTTTACCTTGAAAGATTATCAAAACAATGACTTTTTTACTATAATATCCATAATGTCTCGGCATAGAACAATGCCAAATAGTTACTCATTGTTTAGAGTTATACCCGTGAATAATGTTTTAAAATATTGCTTTTCTGGCTCTTTATGTGATAAGTGCGTCATATGATTATATATTGTTATACTCCGTCTAGTGTGTACAGATGCATATTTCATAACCGACAGTGCCACATTTGCAGAGGCAAATCGTGCCAACGACCGCCACCATCTCCCCCTTTTGGATGGTTTGTTTCATCAGCATTAGATAAAGATTGCAACACAATATCAGGTGGGCAAATACCTAAGTAATTCGCCCTCATCACTAAATGAAACACTCCTCTCATTTAAGTTTTGTTTGACAAGTTTGGAAAAATGCGTTTGGGTGTAACCTTTTCAAAGGGCATGTCTTTTCAGTACTTTGTTTTTATTTACAAGAGGATGAATTTTATGCGCGATCAGCAGGAGAGAATATTATTTTTCTATTTATTAATATTAGTTATTTTTAACATAAAGATTTGAAAATCGTAAGACAATGCATTGTGTGTATATTCTGTATTTCTAATGCTTTATTTTTATTTATTTATTTTGCGCAATTAATTATGTTAATTATGTTAAAATTAATTATGCGTATAATGTAGTAGAACTTAACTATTTCGAACGTTTTAATTCGTCGATTATTCGAATCGTATTCTCTTTTTTCTTTGAACATCCTGCTATTGTAATGTTTTAATAATTTTCCATAATTTGAATGAATTTTGATTAATTCAAGTCAAAACCGAATTTATTTTTAATTGAAGATTTAATCATTAAATTTTCTTTTTTTCTTAGTGATCGCAAATGATTATCGATTACTTTTATTTCTTTTGAACAATAACGAAATATTTTTGTGTTCTCTCAGTTTTCTGTTTTTGATACTCATTGAAGGATCTAGTTTGATATCAACGCATTTTTTTAAGGGCTGTATTCGTTTTTTATTTTTATTACTGCATGTTGGTTTAATTTCTGCTACTGCGTCATGATTATTTAATTTATAACTAGAATTTTGGGTCAAGAGGAGTATGTTAAGCACCAAACATCCCCAATTCACAGCGATATTACCGATTTAATACTAGTTGTCCACAATTTGAATAGTTTTGTGCTTATATGAAATTAATTGTCCCGTATTATCTCCTTTTTTCTTTATGACATCATTCATTAACATATATAGATTGATTCATTAACTTGGTATTCATCTTCATTGGTTTGTGTAAAAAGAAAATAGTTAAATATCCTACCGCCATATCAGTTAGCAGTCCGTCAATAAAGCGTACATCTGCTGATTTTTAAAAAAATATTGGTTAGAAACGGAGTCAGAATATACAACCAATTATCGTTTGTTCATCGATAATATTTCTCAGTCTTTACCCTAACACACCTTAATCCATTAGGACATTAGTAAATTATTGGGATATTCATATCGAAAAAAAAGATGGATTGATTTGATATGTTCTTAAAACAATTTACTTCTAAAGAATTCTTTCCAATTTTTACCTTGTATAAAATAATATTATGCTTTTATAAGAACTAATTTATTTCCAGATTAATTTAACAGAACATTTCCAAATTAATTTATTTACCAAAAAATAAATTCTTAAGAATTCCCTTCAGTTTTTTTCTATTCATAAAATATAAAATTTCACCTTTATTGTGAAATGATTCCTGTGCCGTTTTAGTTATTTCCTTTGAGCTTATCATTTACATGCTTTTGGTATCATTAATGTTGATCGCGAAGCGATTAGAAGTCTTGGTTTCCAGTTTATTATCAAAGCACATACAATCGTCTCCGCATTGTATCGATAGAGCAACTTTGTTTGAAATTCAAAAAATCTGGGCATCATAGGATTATTCACGCGGCGTGTAATCCTTCTGTAATGGATTTAGAAACTAGATAAAAAAAGAAAAGACAAACGGAGTGAAAAGATAAAAGGAGTTGGGAAAAAAAAAAAAAAAAAAAAGTATCTTCAAAAAGAGGATTTGTTTTAAATAAATAAGAAAATAAATAACGAATGAGCCAGATCAACGATGAAGGAAGTGTGACTGTGTCAGGTTCTTCATAAAATCGATTGAAAAATCTTAGTTCCCAAACTTGAGGGGAAAAACTTAAAACTTTTGAGTGGTGGCGGTAGATGGTATTTCGAAGGATTATTTCCTGGAAGAGATCTTTCGGAAAAATAAATGGCGCACCCTCACCTTTTCCTGTATTTTCCCATGAATTATTTTTTTCTTCCCTTCTAGAAGTTTTATTTCATTTTTTTTTCGGCGGAAACCTTCCTGTAGGAAGCCATTTATCAAGGCTGGTTTGTAGAACCGTAAGTTGAGCCCAGCTGTGCGGGGCAATTTCATCTCATCTGGTTGTGATCCGTTCCCTGTCCCAGAGTAGAATATGAATAATTTCCTGATAATGGAGATGTGGAATCGAATAATTCTTCAAGAATTGAGAAAATGATCAAAAACACAATGTGATCTTATTCCACCTTTTTTTTAGAATAAGAAAGTTAAGCATTATCTAGTATTGGTTTCCTCCTGAAAATAAATACCTTTCAAATATGGAAATTTATCTTGGTTAAAGAAATGTACTGCAATAAGATGTTCTTTCTTGACAATTTTTCAGTTGATAAAAATTAAGGAACAAATGCATTGTGTAATACGTGGTATAGTATTATTGTATTAGTCCGTAGTAGCTGACAGTAAGCAAATAGTACAGTAAATCTGCTGGTTTGGATTAGAAAATTTATCTTTGTTTAACTGACCAGACATCTCATTCTTGGACAATCAATACTTTTTTTTGTCTTAAATTGAGAAAGCGCTTCAGATTTGTCTTGATTTTGAATAAAATTTCACAATTTACCATAATTAATATTTTTTTAACCAAGAAGTTGTTATTAAAAATAAAGCAAAGTTTAATTTTATTTTCGAGGGAATTTTATTTGAAAATTCTATTTAATCATAGAATAGATCCAATAATCCATCCGTATGTATAGTGTATAGAAAAAGAAATCGAAAGAGTTGGATAAAGAATAGCGACGCTTTATTCCACAAGAAAACTGGGAACATAGCCAAACACAGACGACTCATCCTGCAAAGACAGCAATTGCAGAAAACAGCACTAACAGACAGCAAATCGTTTATTACATAAAACCACAGCATAAGAAGGGCCGGGAAAGCCTGGATGGTAGAGCGTTGGATTCGAGTCCCTTAGGGTGCGAGTTCAAACCCCGCCGACCGAAGTTTCCCTGCGTGCTTGGTGGCTGACGCGCGTATAAATCTGTCGTGGTCACGAAGTCCTCCATGTCGAGAGTAATAGCACTGGGGGTACTGGATCAGGGGTGATTGATCTCTGATTAAGGTCTAAATTACGATCTGTGGATGAGTGAATGAAATGCGTGAATTATGTCCGCCCCGTAAAAAGGGTTGTGACGTGTGTGTTGCTAAGTCGTTCTCTTGGCTATTATAAAAACAAGAGACACTCCCCCACCGGGTTAAAATCATTGTCTTCGTAACAGCGGGCTTGTCCATGGCAAGTGCCATAAGAAAAAACAACATAAGAGGGCTCATCGTAACGCATCTGGAGAGATAGCTTTGCGATCAGTATTCTGAAGTGAGAATTCCAGCTCGTGCATGCTTTTTTATGACAAATCATAGAAATTTCTTGGAAGATTGTGGATCTCTTAATGGAAATATCTCTAAATGCCAAGTTTGTAGCCATGACCGGATGTCATTGACTTAGCATTCATTGAGTCTTCATAACTTCTCCCATTTTTAAATTATAAGCACCAGATTCCCCCAAATTCTCAAACTATCACCATAAGGATAAAAATATCTGTAAATCTCTTTTTCTTACTATGAAGAAAAATATTTACCACAGAGATGCGCATAGAAATATTGCATTAATGGTTGTAAAAGCAATTCGAATATTTATTTATTAATGCCGCGTATACACTCGAGCTAAGATTGTAAATTGTATCAAGTAGAAAACAGTCTCGGCCTTTTAACTTTCTACTTTTTGGCGTCTTAGGTATTCGCGAAAAAATATCTCATTTAAATTACTTAGTACAGCACGGAATATTGTTACTGTTCTTGGGGCCATATTAATCTATTATGAGGAGATATATTTATTTAGTGTCTCGGCCGTAATTACCTGTATAAACTCAGTGATTACTAATTGATAAAAGAAAGTAAGTAATAAGCTAGAAAATGATATTAAAAAGCAACATTCCATTAATGTTTAAGTACTGAAAACTATTTACACTTTGTCAGAAATTTTTGAAAAGAACTCAAGAGTCTTCCAAAATCCTCGAAATGTAATCTTCTGTAACAAGATGAGAATCTTGAGTAAACATCTTCGGAAATCGGGGGATTAAAAAAAAGAACACTTTTCTCAACAGAAAACGTTCTTAATGGAAATCTGTTTTACACTTCCTAATTAAGACAAAGTAGAAATCTCCCAAGTTATGCTAATGAACACTCCCATTCTTAAAAGCGTGGGGTAGGAGTAGGTTGTTGGTGCTCAAGAAGCCTGATTGGATAACCGTATAATGTCTGTTGAATTAATAAGAGCGTAATTTTGGGGGGCATTTAGTAGCAGCCCAAGTGTCATTTTCATGTGGAGGATTAGTCTTAAGTGGGGGCAACGGCGGGAATGCTGCTGGAAGGCATGCATTCAATCTTAATAGTTGCTCGCAAGAACATGGTTTGGGGGCGGGAACGAAATTTATGGAATTCCTGTTCCATTCCCCGTGAGAAGTTCCGTTGGAGGTACCGCTCTGCTGGAAGTTTATTGAGCCATTAAAATGAGTGGATGATGTGTAACGGAGCATGCCTTGTTAGGTTCTGTTGATTGTAAGCTTAAGGTCCTAAATAAAACAAGTAAACAGATACTACTGTAGTTATTGGTGCATTTTTTATATGTTCTCACATACAAAGAGAAACTCTTCTAATCATTGAGGAATTTTGACGAATTTTCACATTTCAGTTATTTTTGAGTCTTGAAAAATATATTTTTAAATTTATAGATTTTTTTGCATGTGATTATTATATCTCGAAAAGGCTTTTAGCTTGAGTTATAAAATTTGATTGCGATCTTAACGACACATTTATAGAATTCTATCAAGTTTTGCATTAGATACGTCTAAGAGAAGTTTGTCTGTCTCTATGTGAACGGAATAAATCAAAAATACCTAGAGCTATTGTTTACCAATGGATTCTACCCTCCCCCTCCCCACCCCCTCGAATTTACGCATGCGTTAGGATGGGTTTATTTCATCAAAAAAGGGATGAGAGGAAAGACGAAAGGATAAGATATTTACATTTAACAATAAAGTGAACTCGGATTATTCGCGGGTTTATGAAGCGGACACATTGCAGATAACTCGTATTAAGATCTGTCGTAAAAAAGATACTAAATCATAATAAAATATTTCAAAGCAATTTTTATTTACTGTAAGGGACGCAGTTTTGAATTAAAATAAAATTATACGGTCAGAAACGATATGATGCTCTCTAACACGTGAAAAAAAATTGAACGAAAAAGTATTGTAATAGGGCATAAATCATGGTCAAAGAATGACTAAGAATTCCGGAAATGCGTCTCACCCCTTAGCAAGACAGAATCGTCGAAAAGTGGTAATTTCTGAATACTGAAGCGAAAAGTAGATAGGTGAAATTTCATGCAATTTTATTGTAAAATATGGATAGTGTATCAAATTTTACTATTGCAAATTCGCTAATGTAACTTATCTATTAAAAGGGTGACTGTATATTTTTTGTAAGTGAACACATGTTTACTGCTGTACTGAAAATTTGAATAATCTTTGTATTCAGATTTTCTCGTCAGATTTTCTAATATTCATTAATTCCCCCACCGAAAACAACTTTTCTCAACAAAAAAATGGTTTTCATGAAAATCTTTATCCTTCCCAATTGAGACAAATTGGGATCTTCCAAGTTCCAAGAAAATTAAGATCAAAATATGATAATGAACATATCTGCACTTTAAAAGCAGGGGTGAAATTCTTTAAAAAACTTTGAGTGATTCACAGAAGTAAAATATCTAAGTTTAGTAATTAACAAAAACTTAATTAATTCGATATATAAAATATAAATTTTAGGGGGAGAATAATCATGTGTCTATCAATGTTATGTAGCTAATCAAACTTCATCTCGTCGGACACACTTCTACATTACAAGCATATTCTCCGTCCCATTTTAATCACGCATCCTCAATGTGAAGTGTAGTCTCTCCTCACAAAGTAGAGGGAAGATGCTTGAGAAATCAAATTCAATAAAAGATCATTTTCTGAAGGAGTTGGTCAAAAAAATTGTTCATTGTGACCAATCATCACGTACACTTATCTCACAGTAAGACGAAACTTCTTTTCTTTCAAATCGGAAATAAATTGATAGTACTTATACTAAAATTAAATACAGGGTGATTATTAAAAAAAAGTTTCAAAAAAAAAATCCGATATATGAGACTGTAACTATCATACCGTTCACAGGGACGGAATAAAAAATTTTTACAAAGTATTTTGAGGTATGGGCTCAAGAATCGTATGAAAAACAACAGTTTAGCTCTAACAGTAATGGTTACAGTGACAAAATTTTCAAATGGCATCACCAACCTTTTTTTTTTTTTATTGGAATGTGTTCTCCATAGCAAAAAATAATAAATAGCGTCAGAACGGTACCTGTAGCACGAAAATCATCAACACTATGCTGACTAAGAAGGAAAGTGAAAATAACCAATAGCAGCACAGAAGCAACAACAACAACAAAAAAAAACCATTTGATTGTATTTCACAAATATTCTGCTTGACCTACTTCAACGACGATGACACTTTGTATGCGACATATAGTGCCTAGAACCAAAGCACATACCATACCGAAAAGAATCTGTTGGACTTCACGTCTCTGTTAAGCACACCACAGTTGTTTTGTCTTTTCTTTTTAGTCTGGCTAGCGCTGGTGATTTTCGTGCTACATGTGTTGTTCCAATGCTATTGATAGTTTTTTTGTTATGGAGAACACATTCCAATGGAAATCAGATTGGTGCTATTGGAATATATTGTTATTACTGTAACCGTATCTGTTAGAGCTTAACTGTTATTTTTCATATGATTCTTGAGCGCATGCATCAAAATACCTTGAACCAAATTTTATTTCGTTTCTGTGAATGGTGTGATAGTTTTTTTTTTTTTTTTTTTTTTAATAATTACCCTGTATTTTCTCTGTTTTTACGTCACCTTACCAATTTTCTTTTCCACCTCTCAACAAAAAAGTTTTCAAAATTTTTTTGTAAACTTTTCTAAAACTATAGATACATGTACTCCAATGGAATCAAACTCCGTTATATAAACCCGTGTACCAATTTAATTGACTTTCAGCACTCAAGTGTATTGGATAAAACCACGCAGTGTTACATGAATAACATATTTCACTACCAGTTAACTTCTTTGAATGTGATTAAGGATATCATTTTATCTTTGGCACATGAAATTTCATATTTTCTAGCAGTCTTTATCTTATTTTATGATTAATGGTAAAACTACTTATTATCTTCTGATATTCCTGTTACCATGTGGCGATATCAAGTCAACCAATAAAGAAAATTGTGTGATAGATATCACCATCTGAAATTACCCGCATTATTAACATATCTTATCCTGATAGAAATTACTACTGATGCTTTAAATCTCCCATTGCTTCGAAATAAATCATAATAATAGATGACTCCGATTTAAATGTTCGTGATTGAGTTTTGTATGCTTAAACACAAACTCGCGTGTGAATTTTGCAACGCCTCCCGCATGCATTCATGAGTGAGGATTCTGTGGATGACAGAGGCTGCGATTGTCTTCTGTAATGCACTGCTGGTAGCAATTATGCAAATATGAGGACTCCAATGGAGTTAGATTGAAGGAAGCGATTTGAATTAACTCCTAGAGGGGCATTTCTGTTTGATGAGGAGGGTATTTCTGGAAAAGTTGTGGAATGACTGATGGCTTTGACGTTTAAAAATAATTATGTACCAGAAGCTATACTTTAAGGTGGATTGTCGTAAAATATCATTGTTAGATGGAGTTATCATTTTTGTAACCTCATTTTTTCTTATGTGCGAGTGATTTATTTGATTATTTAAAGAAGGATAGTAATTATCCATAGATCTTAGTTAAGCCACTCATTATTTCGAACTTCTGAAAATTTGTGCTCTTTTTTTAGACAATTTTATTGAATTCATGTTGAGTGAAGATTATTTTTTTACCTCTTGATTCAATTTTTCCATGGCGAACTGATTTACTTTGAAAATCAGTTTTGGATATTACTAAAGTAGAAGGGAGCGGAGGGTGGCAGTTGTAACAAATACAAGGTAACGTGCTAAATGGTACCTCACAATTGCAAGTATTATGAAACAACATGTAATCACACCGTTTTTGAATGTTTTTATTTCTAACCAGGCATGTCTTTATGATTGGTTTTTAATGTCAGTAACTTTTTTTTTAAAGAATCTCTGTCAAAAAGTCATGAATTAGTATGAAAACTGAGAAGTAATTATCGAAACTTTCAGTGAATTGATGTACGAATCAAAAAAAATTTTTTTATTGTATTTTAAAACATTTTGCAATAAATGGCAAATCAGTATCACTGCAAATATTAAGAAAATGTATGCAATAAAAAGTTAGATAAATTATTAGAGGTATTCTGTTATGTAAAATTTTCAGATATACGATGCAGAATTAAGACAATGCTCAAGTGTAAATCTTCAACAGAAATTGTTAGAGGTATTCCATTATTTAAAATTTTCAGATATACGATACAGAATTAAGAAAATGCACAAATACTAATCTTCAGCAGAAATTGTTTAAATACATCTGTTTTTACGTGGCAATGTTGATAAACATTCCATTTTGCCAAGAATGTTTGGACTGAAAATGTGAACGCCAATGAAATTGTAATATTTGATTTATTTTTCTGGTAATATTAATGTTGAAAAATGCATGAACTTGGTCTCTTTAAAAAATATTTGCCTTCGACTGTAAACTGCGACTGTTCAACTTTTATATAGTAATTATTTTCATTACTTCTTTTTGTTTTCTATTAAATATTCACTTTTTTTAATGTTTTTTTTTTGTGCGATATGTTGAAATAAATATTTATGGTCCTAAAATGTATTATAATTTTTTTAAGTACGCGTTAAAAGTATTTTATTGAGAAATAAATATAACATCAATTTATTCATCAACTAAAAATGACTTACAATAAAATCATAATAATACATGAATCGTATTAAAAAAAAAAAAAACTGCATGCCTTCATCTATCCTTTAAAAGAAAAAAAGTTTTGTGCATTCGAGAAGTATCAAATGAATGCCACATCTTGCTAATCTTCAGTCTCTTGTGCCTTGATACTTGGGCCCTTTCCAAATCTTTATCTTAATGCTCCTGCAGCGTAATAAAACACACTCTTTGCCGGGCCTATCATAACCGCCATTACGTCAGAAGAGATATGTTTCATTCGTCATTGTATTTTATCCTCCTGTGTGTGTGTAGCGAGCTTAGCTGGTAATATCCGCGTCCAATCCTCCTCGGTGGAGTATGTGCTTGTCCTTCTATTGCTTGCCAAGTCGTTACCACTGGAGTAAATAGCTAGTAGACTCGATTTAAATAATGGGCACATCTATTTATTGCAGTTATTTCTGTATAGTTTTTGCTCGTATAAGCCATAAATTGGACGTCCCGTATTGAGAAACTGGATGTCGACCTGTCGACGCAGAAAACTCGCCAGTATAGAGTGGATGGACGATTGTGAGTGGCATAACAAATGCAATTGTGTATTAAATAAGGTTGTGCTATTTTAAAATTAAAGAAGAATGCATGATGGTAAATGTAATTTCAACTTATTATCATGGTGTGATGGAAAGAAAGAAAAATGAGAACTGTCTTTAGCGAGTCAGCAATATATTATATACATCATTACATTTATTACATAATGATACATTGATGCCGCTAGTACTACTTAAATATATAATTGACCGTCCGTTATGCTTTTGAAAAACTGATACTTGACTCTGAGATGTGATTGGACTATTGTGATTCTTCGGTGAATTCAGTTTTTTTTCCCATCAAATATTTTTAAATTATTTTTTGAAAATTTTATTTTATTATTACATTTCTCCATCATGTAATTTACCATTTATCGCTAATTAATGAAATAAATGACAAATATTGAATATTTCTCATAGTATTTTCTGCTGTTAAATATCTGCTACAATATTAAATATTCTTTTATCTTCATTGATGGGATGAATTTTTGTCTTGATGGCTCTGAGGACACAGTTTTTCAAGATTTGTTAGTAAAGAAAATATATATATATATATATATATATATATATATATATATATATATATATATATATATATATATATATATATATATATATATATATATATATATATATATATATATTTATTTATTTATTAAAAAGCAATTGGATAAAAAATTGTTGAAAAAAAAAACGATATATCGGTATTTGGTTCTTGTTTCAAAATTAGGGCAAATATACAATCATAACCTCAAAAAATTTGAAAAAGATAACTAAGTCAGAAGAATGTCAGATGCAGCTTAATTAGTTTTAATTGTTATCTTTTGGAAAAGCTGGTCAATTAATTATTACTTTTGATAGCGTTACTGGTTGTCTTTCTAGAATCATTAGAAATAAAGGTACAGAAAAATACATGCGGGAAAAAAAAAATCCTCAGAAGCAATTGAAATTTTAAAATTTGGATCTTAAAGTGCGTTGACACTTACACATACATGTGCGCCAAATTTCATGGCAATAAGTGCGATAGATTTGTTTGGACACACACACGCACACACTTGCTCTTAAAAGTGGAAGTGTTTGTTTTCGTCGTTTGTTTTTATAATTTTTTTTCTTTTATAAATATTGATTTAAAATTATGCTAGAACTATTCATTGTCTAGATACCCGAAAGGACAAATCTGAAAATTTGTTGAATTCTTCTTCTCTTTCTTTCCTTTTTTTTAATTTCGTTATTTTTAATGAACGAATAAATCATTGCTGAACTATAGCTTTTTAATCTTCCTCGAAAAAATTTATTATCTTGAATTATTTCCTTGAATTTCGTTATGTATATTGGAAATTTTGTTTCCTTATCTCATCAATTCAATCAACCAAGTTATTGATTCTGCCCAAAATTTCAAAGCGAAAACAGCCTTTGAAAAAAAAAGCCATTGTTCTCAGCTGAGAGTTATAGAAATTCTCCATTCTTTTTTGGATATTCGGGATTGTCCTTTGACAATAAGAATGTTTGTTTTTGTCCCAAAAGGCTTCAACTTTTTTTATCTGAAAGGATACACTACCTGCTCAGTTCTGATTACCTTTTAATCACAATGATTGGAAAGCAAACCTTCGAGGCAAAATGGGCAACTACTCATTTCTTTTGATTATTAACAGAATGAACAGTCCAAGTAAGAATGAGAATGTTCCATAAAGAAAGTAATAAGAATGTGCAAGTATGGTTTCCTATTCTTCATAAGTATGGCTGCTTTCTTTATAAAGAGGGTATTGACATTGTAGTATATACTTTATAAAGAATAACGGGCAGAATTATTTTTTTCCCATGAATGAATACGTATCAAGTTACAAACTAGACTTTTACAAGAACGGAATAATTATTTTATTACTTGTTGATGAATGAAGCGTATCAAGTTACAGACTGGAGAGTTCATCATCCTATGGAGTTGATTAAATGCAATCTGGTTTTCATTCTTTTGAGATAGCAAATATATGGTTTCAATATGTACAATAAGCAAAATTATTGTCTAAATTTTCACATTCATAAAGATGATTAAAAACTCTGTAAGAACACCCATGGTATTACAATAGTGGATTTCTAACGGAAGATTTTATTAGATTAGTCTAAATTTCATTTTAACTAATTTATTTTTAGAAAAAAGAGTTATAAAAACATAAAAAACTTCAACTTTAATCTGAAACTTTCAAGTAAGTAACATTTTTAGATTTCTGCTGTCTGGTTTTTATGATAATTTAATTTTTCTTGATGAATGGTGTTACTGAGAAAAATTGTTGTTAGAAATATCTTTCCTTAGATGACTTCAGTATTTTGATAGAAATAAGATGGATGTTTGGAACTTAAAGCATTGTTTGATATTAAATTTTAATAATAAAAATCGAAAATAATATTTTATCCAATAAAATATTTAAATATTCCACATTAGTTTATGAAAGATCACGGATTTTGTTTTTCCTCAGTTAAACTTTCTCATTTATTGCTAATTTAATCCTTCGTTTTGTTTGAAAAATCGCTTTCCATTATTTTCGTATTCCAAAGAGAAATTCGTGCTTTGGTTTCTGAAAGAATTTTAAATAAATTTCTGATTCAGTTTCCTAATGTTCCGGGTTAAATATCTTAAGACATTCTAACTTTTTCTTCCGTTCTACACATCAGGGACTTATGTTAGAAGAATTTTAATTGATCCAAGAATATTCTTGTTCCGAATAATAAAACAAACTGTCTTTTATTTTTACTGGGATTCCGCTAGTTTGAACGTCTAAAAAATGTAGGATGTTTCCTATTTATTTTGACTTTTATTTCTCTGTTTTTAATATAGCAAAAAAATAATTATTCAAAGGTGAATGCAATAATTCTTTAGAACATTAGTTCAAAATACGTGAGAAGAAATGCTAACATTTTTATCTAAAGTGAAAAAACGTCGATGTTGCCTTGATTCTTTTTTCTTTTTAATCTTCATTTTTATCTGTTTATTTTTTTTACTGTTTGGTGCCATGTTGAGAATTTTATTGTATTTGATTCTGATATTTCATTCTATCTAGGTTTTCCTTGACGTTTTTTATAGTTTGATTAAAGGAATACATTCAAAATTGTTTTTTTTTAAAGATGTTTCATTTCTTTTTCTTAGAATTGTTTGAAATATCTTTAATTCAACCCTAAATTATATCGGATTCTCTTATGCCCTTTTGTGAGAAAATTTGAGTAGTGAATATATTGCTGTTGACAATCCTTTGCTTAATACAGATTTAAACCTCTGACCTAAATTAACCACAGCTAAGTAAGACAGTATTTATATAGCAAGTAATTTATTTTTAACTAAATTATTCGTTTTAATTATCAGCTTATGACTTACCTTTAAATATTCACGAATTGTTTCAATGTTATCTAAGCGTGAATTCGTGAATTCTCTGGTGCATAATCTTAAATGAAAGCAGATATATACTCACCTAAATGATAAAATAATTAATACATTTATCAAAAATCCTGCGAAATATAAAGCTTTTAAAGCTGCAGTTATGATATGAGCATTATTAGCAAAGAAAAACTATGTTATTTGGTTTACATTAATTAAGACTAATAATTGCGACGATTATTCATTGGAGATTACTCCATTTGGTATTTTATTGTTCTATGTTGAATTTATCTGTGACACAACATCTAAATACATAAATTGTCTCAGAAAAACAGATTGTGTGTTTGAAAATTCTAGTTCTGCCAACTATACTTACACTTCGAAAATTTCTTTGTTAAGAATTTTCTGGGGCTATCACGAAACCAGGAGATGTTAACCAAAATAATTAGTAGTTTATCTATTATGAACTACTACTATAATTAGTAGTTTATCTGTCCTACTTTTGGATTCGACATTTAGTTACAAGTACTTCGGAATTTTATCATTACAAACCTTATATCTGAATTTGACTTGACTGTAAATATGCTCATTAAGGACTAGATTAGAGTTTGGAAACAAGCGGCTCTTTTAATGGATAATTGTGTATCTTTATAAGGTAATTTCAGTGTATGCACGATAAAATAAAATTAAATTCAAGTAAAAGAAATAATTCTTAACAATGTTTTATGAAGAGTGTTTGTATACCTTACATCTTTTTTTTAGTTCTTAAATTCTTTCTAATGATAGTAATAAATTCATCCCAAAAATAATGATTCTACAAAAATAGTAAGATGAAAAAGCGCATTCACTCAAACTCAATTAAATGCCAGTAAATTTTATTTAGTACCTTTAAGCAAAGCAAAAATAAAATTATTTTAACAACATCGACAACAAAAATAAAGGTTCAATTTTTTAAAATGTATATTTCGTGATTTGAGTTGCCATTCCGTAATATTATTTTGATCAAAAGAATTCTAAAAATGACTCTTATGGAAAGGGAAAGATGTTGCCAATAAAATTTGACCTAAAGAAGTAATCATTTTAACAACAACAACAAAATGAAAGCTCAAGTTTTAAAAGTTTATATTTCATGATTTAAGTTCCAGTTCCTTAACTATTATTTTGGTAAATAGAATTCTAAAAATGACTGTTTATTGAAAGGGAAACATGTTGCCAATAAATTTGACCTAAAGAAGTAATCATTTTAACAGCAACGAAATGAAAGCTCAATTTTTAAAAGCTTATATTTCATGATTTAAGTTGCAGTTCCGTAAGTATTATTTTGGTTAATTGAATTCTAAAAATGCCTTTTTATGGAAGGAGAAATATGTTACCAATAAATTTCACTTAAAGAAATAATTATTTTAACAACAACAACAAATTAAAGGCTCAATTTTTTAAGAAAAAATATTTATTTCATGATTTAAGTTGCAGTTCCGTAAGTATTATTTTGGTTAATTGAATTCTAAAAATGCCTTTTTATGGAAGGAGAAATATGTTACCAATAAATTTCACTTAAAGAAATAATTATTTTAACAACAACAACAAAATGAAGGCTCAATTTTTTTTAAAGAAAAAAAAATTATTTCATGATTTAAGTTACAGTACCATAAGTATTATTTTGGTAAATAGAATTCTAAAAATAGCTTTTTATTGAAGTGGAAAGATGTTGCTAATAGATTTGACCTAAAGAACACCTGCAAAATTAATCCATTCTGAAATTTTAAAATTTTAATCGAAATTTGTTTATCTAATTTTTTTAACAAAATGTATTCCAAAAATACTTTATGAAGAAAATAATCGTAAAAATGCTATTATTGGGGGGGGGAGGCTGAAGCTGGAAAATGAGAGTTAGATTAATCATCTTGTATGGATGACGTTTCTATTTTGCTAATGATGTAAGCAAGTACAATCCAAGTTCACATGTAGGGCAGAGGAAAAATAGAGTTGTGTATTTTGTTGTACGAAGAGACAAATCAAAAGCTATTACAGGTTTTTTTTTTTATACCTATACCTATCCCTAGTGAACGATGTTTTTTTTTTGTCTTTTGCTTTTTATTTTCCTAATCATTATCACCTTAGATGTCTTAAGCCGATTGCCGTTTCTGGCAGTTATAGAAGCATTATGCCCCGCTGCCCCTCCATGGAAGCATAATCAGACAACTCTAAGAAATCCAAACTCAGGGGTGTGCTGCCATTAAGGAAAAAACTTTGCTTTTCGAAGTCTCACAAAAGCTTGAATGGCTGTTTTTTTTATTATTATCATTTCTTACTTCTGTTTCTTTCATTTCTTGCTCGGTAGCGCCGTTATCTAATGGCCTTTTATTCAAGTATTTTTTTTTTTTTTCATATACATTTAGTCAGGTTTTATTTCTAAGAAAACTCTTCGCTTTTGGTGCGTTTTTACATTTATCTTGTACTACAGCTGATAAGGACAGGAAATTCCGGGACCGAAAAACTTTTGCCTTTTTTTTTTTTTTTGAAAGAAAAAAAAGTTTTTATTTATTTAAAGTTTCCACTATAATATCGGGGACTCTTTTTAAGAGCTGTTATGTTATGTTTGACTTCGTACGAAAAGAATTCCCTTTACTCGACTGAGTGCTATGAAAGCGAATGGCAGTCTTTTAGTTAGATGTGGAAATAAAATAGTTGTCTTTTGTGATAAGTATTGATTCTTCAATGGTTGATGTTGAGTAGAGTGGATCATGGATGTAACTATTTTATGATAGAAAAAATGATATTCTTTTCTGATTATTAGTGTATATATAGTCGGCTCGACATTATATATAAAGTTTCCCGAAATCATTTTGTCTTTTTTGTTTGCTTATATTACCACTAAGTGGTTGCTTCAGAGATGCAGCAAAATCATACATCTTTTAAATATAAGTAAAATGTTGATTTAAATAAACTGGTCGGTGGTAATTTGATGGTAAAGTCTCATCTTCAAGTCAGGAAAGGGTTCCGGATTCGAAATTTCGCTTGGAGGATGCCGATTATTATTATTATTTCTATTTTGTAAATGAACATAATGCAAATTATGTATACCTAATTAAGTCTTCCATAAAGAAAAGATTTATTCAGTTTCTTTCCACCAGTTTCAGTTAGCCTATCATGTTACTTAACAGTAAGTGATTTTTTTTGTGCGTTATTAATGGCAATTTTATGTTTATAATTAATCGGATAAATTATTTGGAAAATAAAATTTATAATGAATGTTTATTCTTTTAAATATATATATTTATATAATCAATCATAGGCTGTCGAGATCTGTGCTTGTATTGCAAAAGGATATCCTGTTCGGGAAATGTAAAATTTTTCTGCTAATGATAAATTATTTCATCTCTCTATAGCAAAACTACTTAATCGTTCGTCTGCATAAGTTCATAGCATTTCTATTAGTCATATCTTTATTGCGTATTTTAAATATATAGGGTGTCTACTCCTGTTGTAGCCCAATTATTAATTTCTAAACCATTATATGTAGGGATATACTTCCTGCTGGGAAAATGCTTTAAATAATATAAGGAATTATATTTTAATTCTTTGAGTCAATAAATACACTGCAGAAAAAATTGAGAAATTTCATTTTTAAAGTATCATGTTTCCATGTTAGCTTTCATTTAGCCCCTTGTTAGATTAATATTCCTTAAATTTAATGTCACCGTAAGCACCTGAACCTAGAATCTTCAAGTTTCTGAGTCAGTGGAGATGCACAAACATGGGAAAAAAAAGTGAAGCATGTCCTTTTGAGAAAACAGAAGTAAGGAAGCGGAGGGAAAAAAAAAAAAAAAACAGCGGGATTGGTCTTTCTAAAACTTTCTCGCACATTTTCCAATAAACTTGTCATGCCAGAGAACTCCTTGTATGGTATTGGCGTGCAATAATTTAAAATACTAACTTTTAGCTTGAATTTACCATTTTTATTGAATCCATCGTGCCATCCTTGGTGAGTTATTTGGCGATTAATCTCTGGCATGGATTAATTGTATCCGAAAGCCGAATTTGTATTTTAGACATGTTTTTCTCAATTGATTGAAACAAAACGGCGCTTGTAGCCATAAAATCCCATAATTTGATATACAGGGATTAGCAAGAGATAAGTTACCCAATTCAGGGGGCTCTAAAATGCGTTCTATTGGTCCAAATAAGATAAAATTTGAACTGCAGATTATTCATAATTTTTTCAATCATACATTGTTGATTAAAAACATAACAATCGATTATTTACGCCATTCGGAACATTTTTGCAATATGTCTATCTGTAATTACTTGCAAATTTATAAGCCTATGATTAGATTGAACATCCTCTATATTGACACACCCTATATATAACATTAAATTCAATCAATCTGATAATATCTACCTACATAACTCCAAGTATTATTGTTTCTTGCGTTGATTATTACCACGACATTCCATCAACAATCACATTAAGAATGTCTAGAAATGGGATTGAAAACATTTATCATTCGTTCTTCCCGAATTGCTATTTTTAACTCGTTATGATTCTTAATAACTGTTCCACCCATATAGCAACCATAAAGAACTCCGAAAATGTTCGAAAGATCTCTTGCCATTGCGTAATATATCTTTACTTGCATGTACTTAATCGGAATATTCCGTTCAGAAGCAGCTGTTCTTATCAGAATGCTTGTCGGAAATTCCTGTTGTTGTTACCAAGCTGTTCGATATCTGATCGGTTCTCTGAATAATAAGTTGGGAAACACACAAATATTCTTGTTATTCTGCTGTCTGGATATTACCCGAGGGCTTTTAATTGATTCATTTGTTGGAATGGGAGATGTTTTCTCTGATATTTAAAGTATTCGAATGAATAGTGATATCGTTTGTAACTTTTGGTTGGTATTCGAATGGGTTGGTTATTTTCATTTATGAGGAATTTTATTTGCCTAGATTGCTTTGTTTTTCTCTCTTCATTTTTTTTTGATGTTCTGTGTGCTATTATTTGCTTCCGAACGCTACTAAATTTTTATTATAGCTTTTAATTATGTTTTTCTCCATCTCAGTATTTCGAAATTACAACAATAACAAAAATATCTCTACCATGATGACTAAATTTATGTGAGCTTCATTATCGTTAATAAAGTCTGACAGTCATGTAACAAACCTTACCACGCATGGAACTTATCAATTAACTCTACATGGTCTTATGATAGATATGCTGTATATAAACATCTTATTTTCTTTTGCATGATGCGGAGGGAATTTAAAAATTAATTTAATAGGGCGTATTCAACAGTCTTCAAGTGATTATGAATCAACCCCGTATGCTCGCACACTTTGTCCTGATATATCGATTCTAATCTTTTCTTCTGAACCACTTAATAAATTTTTTTTAAAATTATTTTTTAGTACCCACTCCCATTTTATTCTCCCCCTCTATCCTAAACTATCAATCTATGTTAAAAAGTTTCTGATAATAAAATCTTACATTAATTTAATATCGCTCAAATTCGCTTAATAACAATTGTAGAATTATTTTTGATTTTAAATCCTCCCCCCCCCTTTTTTTTTAATAAAACTATCAAGTTCAAGGTTAAAACAAATGAAGACATCCATAAAATTATTTCGAATTAACTGATGATAAAGACTAACAAATATTTATGGTGATAAACAGTTGTATCAGTGTAAAATAATTTTAATGCAATCCTTGAATTAGTTTCATGGAATTGGTTTTTTATGAAATTTAGGTCAAATGAAAACAGATATAATCTCATGTGTATAACTGATTCAAGCTTGTTACACTATTTTTATGAATACACTTAGAAAATAAGTGGTTTTCGTTTTTCAGTTTCTGTGTTTGTGAAAAGTATTAACTACTGTATTGTTTTACTATGAATTCATTGTACTTTTCTTTCTTCCCTATACAATACAGCTTTCGCTGTTGCACTCTTTTCAGTTTTTTTTTCCTCTAACATGAGGAAGTAACAATCTATTCTGTCTATCTTAACCCGTTATGTTTGGTGTTTTCTACTATTCTATCGTTACTTTCCCGTTCTAACTGACCACCGACTGTTTCTAGATGATGCGTATACCATGTGTTAGGAACCTCTGTTCTTGTGTTTAGCATGTTTCAGAAAGTTTTTATATCAGGCATTGAATCACTTTACTCTTTTTTCATACTATTTGTTGCTTTCATGTAATTATTTTTCCGTCCAGCTATGACGAGTTCCCGCGTTTCATAACGGCCCGGTTTGCCCATGCTGTTAATCTGTCATGTAGTGTAGATGTGGCCAAATGCCTGTTGGCATAAATAAAAACTAAGCGCCAAATTCTAGGCTATAGATTTAATTACAATTAACTTTTGGGCAATACACAGCTTTGTTGGCTCAAGAATCATTTCTAATCCATCAACAAACACTACTGGAGATGGCGTCTTCCTCTACTGTTCTCTCCTTGCTTCTTCAAGCCCCTTCCCTCTCTTTTCCCACCGGTCAATGCTCTCCGGGGCGACCTTGGAACCTGGGATGCACAATTTGGCACTGTGGAATGAGAGAACCATGGCCGATCCTTACTATATAATAATTTTCTACCACAAAGTTAATAATAGCCTATTTTTGTGCTGTTATTAATTTTGTGTAATTTTACAACATTAAAGAAATGCATCACATATTAAACAAAATCCAATCAAATTTATTACAATATAAAGAGCTGGGAACTTCTGAAATGTATTACGATATTCCGTCATATAATATTTATCCTCTAAAGATATGTTTTTCATTTCTATGTATATATATTTTTTTATCATTCCAAACTTAATGAAATTTTGCCGATTACTGCTTTTCTTCTCTGAAATAATGGCAAACAAAGCTCTGTTTATTATTTTTTAATAAACATTTATAAAAGTACTTTTGAATTGCGTAATTTTATCTGAAAGTAAATTTAAAAAAAGAAAGAAACTCGTTATTCTATCTCCTATCCCATCTTAATCTGAACCCAACCCTTTTTCTATTCTTTTTCTCTTCCGATATCTAATCTGATTAGATTTTTATTAAAGATTCTTTCGAGCTTCTGACACCTTTTCACACCGAGATATTTTTATAAAAAAATACATCTGCAATAAATCGACTATTGAAACCTTTCACCTTACCGAAAACGACTTCTATCGGCATTTTGGATCGTTCGTGTATCTTCGTGCCACGCTGAAAAGCTAACGTTCTTCGCGAATTGCCCCCATCATTTCATTCCGAAATCCCACGAGGGAAAATTGTTCGGCTCTGGAATCAAGCGGCCCGTGTTTTCACTCGTTACCTTCATCGATTCACTTACAAAGCTTTTTAACTGAAGAAAAAGAAATGATATTTCAGAAAAGAAGGTTTTATATCTCTTGAAAAAAGGCTTAGGAGATTTTTGTTAGTATGTTTCTTCTTTCTCGGTGTGTCTTGTGTGAAGTTGATTTTGGTTTATCAACTAACTCTCTCGAACAGTTTTTCTTGATGGGGAGGAGGAAAAAAAGTAAAAATTCTGGCTGGAAAATGGATTGGAAGATGGTTTGTGTCTGAGAAAAGTAGGGTGTTAGCCATTTTGATGATTAGTTCATTAAATATTTCGCGGTTTCTAAGGCGGGCTTTAAGTTGTCTGTTATTTGTCATCGTTGTCTTGAATTGGATCGGAACTTCAAAACGACCTTCCCCCCCCTTGGATTTTATCTTATATTTCGATTGGTAGTTTCTTTTCTTTATTTTTTGTACATTTAGAGCAGATGTGTTAAGGAGTTGAAAAGAATTGGAAGACATTTTTAAGCTTTTCTGAAGATATGAGTTTAGTTTTCTCAACCTCTCTTTTCTATAAAAATGTTATCATAGGTTGTTGAACCTTCAAGCTCATTTTTTAATGAAGTAGTGAAATTGATTACAAAAGCAATTGATTGAAACCTGTTAAGTTTATGATTTAAATCAATTATACTTTTATACTTGGTTATTCAAATCAATTATACTTTTATATTTTGTTATTCAGATCAATTATATTCTTCAAAACAATTATACTTTTATATTTGGTTATTCAAATCAATTATACTTTTATATTTAGTTATTCAAATCAATTATACCCTTCATATCAATTATACTTTTGTACTTGTTGGTTATTCAAATAAATTATACTTTTTGTAAATTACGTAATGCAAAATCATACGAAAAATTGCAATTTGCAGTATAATGAATGTCACATTCTGCATTCTGATCTACAGCTACTAAATTGGCACATAGTTAATTCTTGAGTAATAGTTTCTGGAAAGAAGTTCTTTATTACAATTTTAAGAAAATCTAATTAGTTCATATTAGTCAAAATTTTAATATTTTCTATCTATTATTTGGAAGCATGTCATCATAGAAAAACGAATTTCTATCTACTTTAAATTCACAAAAATAGATACCAGTTTCATTCCGGTGCAAGTTTTCGTTCAATTCAAACAAATATCATTGTATCATCAAATCACTCTCATATTTTTGCCATTAATAATGTTATGATTACAAAATATTAAATAAATAAATAAATTAAATTAAATAAAAAAATCCTTTTTTTAATTATAAAATTTAAACTAGAATTCTCTTTTATTGATTTAGCATTTTGACATGACTATTGTAAATAATGCATTTTAAAAATCGTTACTGAGTGAGAAAAATCGTTTAAAATCCAGTTCAATGAATCAAACATTAATATGATACAATCGTTCTGATTAGAGTTTTAAAAATGATGACCTACTCCCTTCTTATTTCTGTACCCCAAATATAAATTTTTTAAAAAAAATGCCGTCTGTTTTTACGTCTATTTGCCCTCGTCCTGATTCATTTAAGCAAAATCCAATGTCTTTCAAAGCTAATACAAATGGGAGAGGGGGGGGCAATTTGATGCTTTTGCTGATATTCAACAGTGCCCGACTAATTTGATCTTTCAGCTCATCGGTATTTTCTTTTGAAATTCAAATACGTCCCTCCCTCTTTTTTTTTTTTTTTTGCAGCGTTATACAATTAGACAAGGAACAGATTTTATTTATTATCAATCATATTAGACGAAAATAATTGCAAATATGTGAGAGGAAACATAATTTTTTGATGATAATGTGCGTTCTAATGCGAATCAATTTGCATATAAATTATATGTAATTGTAGATTTAAGATGAGAAGAGGAAAGTGGTAATTTTTTTCCTTTCTTTTTAGTAAATACATTATACACACACAGGAGCGCACGCGCATGCACATACCATTTTTGAAATACATTTTTCTTTATCGATTATTGCGCTTCATTTTATTATTATTATTATTATTTTTTTTTTTTTTGAAAAAAAAACTTTTATTGACGAGGCAAAAGACAAACTACGAATAATTAGAATTGGCCAAACTTTTATTTCTATGGATATAAAGTATCTTCACTAATTATATAAAGCGTAAAATACTTCTTTTATCATTTTAGAATTCCTTGTTATTTTGTTTTTAAATTTGCAATTAGAATTGTAAAATTTTAACAACAGTTAAGTATTAAATGCAAAGTAATATTTCAATAATATATTCTTCTATGCTGACTATTTTTATTCTCTTATTTAATTCATCGGTTCTAAGATGTGTCAGTGGTTTTTACTGCTGGTTTATTTTTAGTAATTCCAATAGCTCCAAATCCTTTTTGAAAGATGAATCGGCAAATGATAAACCATATGGGAATTTTCTTAAATTTTTTAGAGGAAGTGAGAGATAATTCCTTAATATTTTTTATCACGATTTTGTTGTACTCATATTATCTTTGTTGCTGCCTCGTAACATAGGTCTTGGTTGGTTCTTGAAAGCAATTTCAGCGAACAGCATAAGTGAATTCTGATTAAAAAAATAGTTATGTGGAAATAAATAAATTTCTTTTGCTCTGGAGTATTAATGGCTCAGCACGAATTTCCAATTTTAATTTGGCAAGGAGCCAAATGAGAATTAATATCTCCAAAATCGTGCACGGTCATTGCCATCGTGTACTGCTAGTATTCAATTATAAATATTATTATTACTAGTATTATAAAATATAATTATTACTAATATTATAAAAAAATTTTATTGGCTTGACAAGGAGCCAAATGAAAATTAATACTTCTAAAATCATACATGGTAATGCTGTTCGCGCACTTCTATTATTTAACTATATATTTCTGAATTTGCAATGTGGATGGCCGAATTTTAAAATAAACTCATAGAAAATTTTGTTTAAAGATTACTTGCATTCTGACATTTTAAAAAGTGTTATATGATTTTGCTTGTCTAAGACCTTATTTACACATATAGAAAATTCCTGTTTTATATTATCGAATTTTACCCTTTCCTTCATAAATAAATATTTCTAATATCTGTTATTTATACTTCGATTAGTCTCCAATAATTATAAAAAAAAAAAATCAAACTGATATCTCGATTTAGTTTTAACCCTTCAGTGCATCATGTAGCCATTTGGCTCTATGCTTTTATTTTCATTGATAAATTTCACTTGACTGTTCCAAACAGTAACAATGAATGCTTAAAAATCCTTTTTTAAATGCGTTTTGATAAAAATTTGTACAAAAGATTGATAGATTATAATTGTGGTACTAGAATTAGACTTAAACTGGAATCTTAGGAAAATACCAGGACTGCTGTTGTATGAATAGTTTCACCATTAAAAATACAATCAAAATACATTTTTTTTTTCATAAAAAATATATTGCTAAAAATGGACTTTTATTTTTATTACAGAATTGTTATAATGTGATTTGTGTCACTGGAATATTGTTTGATTTATAATGTATGTAATTATTTGGCACATTTTAATTTTTTTTTAATTTATAAAAAATATTTTAAAATTTTGTAAGTAATTTTCTTGAATTATTTGCAGCTACTTAAAAAATACACTCACTCTCTCTCTGACACACATACAGACGCGCACGCACACACACATATTGTAAAAAAAATAAAAAGTCATGCACTGCATGGTTGAATTTATGTTCTAGAAATCTGTAAATGGATGCGATATTTGGTTGTTCATGGAATTTTACCCTTTTCTTCATAAATATATTTTTCGAGTTTCCACTATATATACTTCGGTTAGTCTCCAATAATTATAAAAAAAAAATCAAATAAATATTTCGATTTTGTATAGAATTTAAGTTCTAGAAATTTGTAAATAAATACGATATTTAGTTGTTCATCTTTCAGCATGTATAGAAACATTTTACTTGCTTGTGTCCAAATTCTAATCTTTTCTTAACAAATAAATCCATCTTACCATCCCCTCCTCGTTTTCCAGACAGACTATGTCCACGCTTTCGCTCCCACCCATCTTTATTCGATTTCTATGCAGTTCACTCCATGTAGGGAGGTATATTTTTTTGGCACTTTTTCTAGGAACTTTTCCAACGGACATCCTAACTGCTGGATAAGCCCAAGAAGAAAGGGAACGAAAAAAAATTTATAGAATAAGTAAGAAGAGTTGGCTAAAAAAAAGCATTAAAAAAAGCTCGGCATCAAGCTGAGGAGGGAAAAAAAGAACGGAAAAAAATATATGTCTGGGTCCTGAATTCATTCTTTCGCTTCGCGCTGCATTTCTTTTATCAGAAGCGAAAAGTATGAGCGGGGGGAAAAATAATAATAAAACGAGGAATCGAAAAATCTATTTTCTTGAAAATTTTGGTACCGATAACTCATGTCGATTGTGCTCCAGAGCTTACGTTAAAGCTAACACTAGATGGCGCTCGGTAACCATTCGCACCTTCCGATATGGTATTCGAGCAACGGTTCCTTTTTTGGATGTCTATTTGCAAAAGATTTATCGTGGAAGAATCCTTGAAGGATGTCTTACCGTTGTGGATCGTTGGAGAAGTTTTGGCTGCAGAAATTTTCGTTGGTTTAAATTTTTGTTGGAGAAAATTTTCGGCTACCCAATGGATTGTTCGCGTTGAATTTATGAAACTCAACGCTTGATAAATGTCTGAAGTGTTGAGATTCGCTCTTGTGTCAGTTCATCAAGTATGATCATTCATCAAACGGGGAAATACTTGGTATGAATTTTTGGGAAGTTTTGCCTAAGTGATTGATTATCTTCGACACACCGAACTGCCATTTTAAAAACTTACTGTTATGGCATGTCTTAATAATTACATAACGGTATAAAATGTCATCTTTATCATTAAGAATATTTAACTGAGCTAGCTGACTTAAAAAATATCGATGAAAACAGCTTTAAGAGGTGCTTTGATTGATTCATCGGATAAACATAAGGCTAGATGCTACGCGATTTAACGATGTAATGGCATATTTAATGTGTAACTTGCCCACGTATAAGGCAGATCTATAATACAATTGAATCTTTCATTAAATTTCACAGGCTTAAATTTATCAGACGACCGCTGCTTTCTGAGGAGCTATGAATTTCAGAAATATTGCAAATGAAAAATGTAAACGAGCATAATTGTTTAGTTATATTATCTCGTTTTAAAGCAACATTTGGGCGATTTTGCAACGGACCTCATAATGTTGAACTGCAGTCAGATGACGAGGACGACACCTGAGTTGGCATTCCCTCTCCAAACTTCCTCAACACACCACACCTAGGGATTGCAATATTGGACCAAAAGTTCAATACCGGTATTCGGTATTTTTTAGATCTTAATACCGGGATACCGGTTTTAATACCGGTAGTAGAAATTTTAGAAAAAGAAAGAAAACACAGGTGTCTCTTATTTTATATTTGCCAGTTTTATTGGAGAGTGTAAATATCACAAAAAATTATTTGTAACTTATAAATTATAACAGTATATAAAGAATCACAAAAAAATAAAGAAACATCTTATTTATTTAAATCACCAAAATGTGTAAATATCACTATTCAGTCTGTGATACCATTGCAAATTTTTCAAATGTGATCTTAAAACACATAATGCATCAATTGTACTGTCATTAAGCATGGAACGTAATTTTGTGCAAAAATTACTAGCTATCGTAAACGCTCTTTCGGCATCTACGCTAGTTGGTAGTATTGTTAGCATTGCGCGATTTACTTTTTCCAAGTATACCTCTAAATCCCTCATCTTCAAATAAATCGATTTCTCGTCGGATGGTTTTGGATATCGCTAATTCTTTTTTTTTTTTATCGCTAATTCTAACTTTTTTCAAGAAGCAATACCTTATCATTATCGACTTTAGTGACATCATAATCTTCAATAACTGTACCGAATTCTTCTGAATGTGGATAGGTTTGTGGGTAAAAAATTTGAAGAAAATTTGCTATAAACTTGATCAGATTTGAATTGATTATTCCGTTTTCTTCTTTTTCATTTTCATTTTTAAAAGCATTATAATTATGTAAATACCATAAGACATTTAATTTTTCGGTATGCCTTTCTTCGGTATGCCATTTTTCATTATAATATATAATTCTTCAGATAGTGATGTGTGCTGTTCTTTCTCTATTCTACTGCTTCTTTGCTAGAAAAGTCATTAAATAACAATTTAACTTAATATTTTTTCTTAAAAGCCATTTTATCTTGAAATTACTATTGTGTTCAAAATACATGTCCTCAAGGATGAATGTAAATTAATATACTAACAATCCACACCGGCGTTTATTTATTTATTATTTTTTAATTATTTATTATTTATTTATTATTTTTTAATTATTTATTATTTATTTATTATTTTTTAATTATTTATTTATTATTATTAAAATTATTATTATTATTTTTATTTTTTTATTATTATTATTTAAAATTATTATTAAATTTTTTTATTATTTAAAATAGTTAATAAATAATAATTAATAAATAAATTAAAATAGTTAAATTATAAAATATAGGCGTTTATTATTTTTTAAAAAATCGGATTTTTGAATCACCAGTGAGTAATAACGATTTTAATTTATAGACTCTATAAAGGTTTGAGATTACTTTTTCGAAATTATGTTATTCATTAATCCTTACTTACTTGTGTGCAGTTTTAATAATTTCAAGAACAGTGCGTCTCCATTGTGGGACTGTAACTCCAACTAGCACTTATATTTTTGTTTTTAAGTCTTATTAAGCTTCATTTCCATTCTTTATTTAAAGCCCTAAAAATTACGTAGGATCTCACATTTGTTATTAATATATTAAAATTCATGAGCGTGTAATTAGCTCATAGGTGAAAAAAATGTGCAGTTCGAACATTCTTATACTATTATTTTTTAATTGCTATTTTGTTTTATTTTATGCGTTTTTTCGTTTATTTATTATTATTTTATTTGAGTGGGTTTAGTTACTGTATTACTATTTTAGCAGTAAAATCTGACATTTTTTCACGTCCCCCTGTTTTATGGCGTTAAAAATGCAAATGAAGTGTAAATATTTGAATTGAATTCCTTATACGGTAGTGTTTCATTTATGTTCGTCTCTAAGAATTAATGAAATCGATATAAAATTGCAATGAATCATTACGAAATAATCTTCCACGATCATTCAGTAGTTTTAAAGGTATTAAACGTTCAGCCAACATATTAAAACACTCTTTTTATGATCCGATATCACATGCCCCGCATTTCAAGCGCCAAACACTGCTGCATTGTAGTTATAATTTATTTTCGTCTTTAATCTTGAAGTTTATTAATATCCAGAACATGTTTTTCTTGTGCCATCATTTTTCGAGGAAAATATGGTAATGCCGCCATTTTCTGTGAGGTCCCTCCTTCCCTTTTTGAGCGTGAGCAAATATTTCGTATTCCGATCACGGAATTGTCAGAAATTAAGTTCTTTATATCTCATACATATATTTTCACGATGAACTCATCTTACGAAGATTCCAAGTATGATTTTTATCAAGGACAAGGATGCATCGATTTTCTTTTGGTATATATTGGGACACTTTTGTTAAACGTTGTAATGATTGTGCTGCAAAATTATTCTTACATATAGGGTATTTGATCTTTCTCTTATTGCTATGATTACAACTTCCGTTATATATATATATATATATATATATATATATATATATATATAGAGAGAGAGAGAGAGAGAGAGAGAGAGATAACCAGTTGCTTGACCGAATTTGAGAATTGGAAGATTTTATGATTTCGATTTGTTTCACCACGGGAATCGCATTTTACATACAAAGAACAAATGGTCAGATTTTGCGGCACAAGAGCAGCAGAGACCAAAAATTTTCCCGTCATTGGCTTTACGAAGAGATGACACATGTATAGATTTAGGAAAAGGAAATTTAGATATCTTTAAAAGAAAATTGTAAGCATTAAGGATTTTTATCCCTTCACCTGGAGCGTGAGAAATGCTGAGACCAGCAGTTTTTTAGAGCACGTGTAAAATTAATTAAATAAAAAAAGGTGGAATTGGATCAGGAAATAAGAGAACATTTTAAAATGAAGTTAATATATAGGTGAAATTAAGATAAAAATTAAGAAATTAATTAATACTTTAATTAAATTAAGAGGTATCATTTCATATTTATATATAATATTGCAGAATTTTACTATCAAATAATATATTTTTCTTATGGCGGTCACTTAATTTTGGTAAACAATATGATATAATAGATATTTATGATGATAATATATTTATTTTCACATTTTCCCATCATTTTATTGCTTCTGTAACTTTCATTGAATCAATGTTATTCAATTTATTTAGAACCAGCTGCCTTTAGGGAGCCATTTTTTCACTTGAACTATTATTGGCTTTCTCGGTGAATAAACAATATATATGGAGTGTATTTATGTAAAATTTTATAATATTTTTTTAAAAATAAAACTGAAAAATATGAATATAATTTTTTTATTGCAAAGTACTGCCCGTGCAGATTAAAAAAGTATATTATCGTTAAAATATGAAATCATTTCATAAATTAGTTATGTTTTTCATGAAATACTCGGCCATGATTCATCAGTTATTAATTAGAATGCCTAGTTAATTCATGAAGTAACTGAATAACTTCATTATTTTTTATATGAAATAATGGATCTCATACTTTGACGAAACAATGACATTTCATTATAAAAATAAAATCATTATTACGGATTGTGTACTTAGTTAATTTTTTGCAAAATAAAATTAAAATTGTAGAAGAAATCTATATGCAAATGAATTAGTATCATTAAACAAGTTAATTTGTAAATTTTAAGATAGTATAAAAATTCATTTTTGAGATTGTGTTTTTCGACAACACAGTTTAAAAACATCAAAAATTCTTATTGTTCAACGACTAAAAAGTTGACGGCAGTGACTTTCCTGTTTTCTTGGAAGAGCTTACATGCCAAATTTCATGAAGACTGGATAACACTAGATTTCTCTAATGGACATAGTGTAGTGAGTATATTCGAAACTCCTTGGCACTTCATTAGAATTTTATTTGACTATTACATGGTCTTTCTTAAAAAGAAAAAAAGAAAGTGCGAATTTGTTCTTTAATTGATGCTAGTTTTGTTTACTCTGGATTCATAATAGTCATTCTATATTGAACTCGTTGATGCTTTTACATTTGAAAAGAATATCAATAAATTTTTATTTCTTAAATACAAAGAAAAGAATTTAAAAAAATTGATTAAAAAATTATTTTATTTGTATTTACTAAATATTTTTGGGTTTTACATTGCTGTTGTCGTATATTTGTTTAAATGAGTAAAAACTGTTTCGTTTTAAGAATACTTGTTTTGCGATATTTTTTGATTAGATTGCTAAAAATACTGAGTTATTTCAATTATTCTTTTTTTTTAAAGTATTTTTTATGCATCTTTTATTTAAAAAAAAAAAAAACCTTGTTACCCATTAGTAATTTCTGTAATAAGATTATCTTAACTTGACGAAATGTACGATTAAGAAGTTCATGTGCTGACTTTTGTTCATCAATTTTTCCCGCCCTTTCTTGTTGTTTGTTCCATTAACTATTTTATTCGCTTCCCATCTATCGTTATTAAGTTTCTCTAATAGGATTATTTTTATGGATAATTTTGCTAAACTCGTGAGAAGAATTTCCGATTAGACATTCGAATAGTCTTTTGACTCGTTCTATCTTCACTTCCGGAATTTCTTTTTCCCGCACTTTTGTTTTTTTCTGTGTTCTTTCCTGATTGGGTCCGTATAAATGAGTTGATGATTCTGAACCGAAGCTGATTGAAGCATAGGTATATAATTTGATTACCAGTTAAAATAATTAAGTTAAGGGAATTGATTTATGTAGTTTTTTTTACCCCCTCCTTTTCTTTCTCGTGATTTAACGATGTCAGATTTCCGCTTTTGTTCAGAAGTTATTTGAGCTTTAGGATTAAGTGCTGCTTTAACGAGTTCAAAAGCGAAAGCTTTAGAAATTATGCCCGCTAGTTATTTATTTATTTACCTTTCTTTGATGGGTATAAGCTGCTATTTTGTGCTTGAAATTTTTATATTCTCGAAATAGTGGGGAAAAAAGTAATTAATGATTGGGGCCGCGCTTTCATATTTAAAAGAAATTTTAGATATGTATGTCTCTCTCTCGCTTTTTTTTTTTTCATTGTTGCTAGTTTTAACTGTTTTGTATTAAGGTAGGTACATTACAAATATTTTGAAATTCAATTATTTAAATTGTCTTAGTAAAATAAAAATTTTAAATGAAAAAAAAAATATATTTAATTATCAAAAGTTGTTAATTCTTTTATTATTTTAGATTTAAAATGATTTTGAAATGTACTTAGAAAGCTACAAATTTTACTAGCGGAAAAAATTATTATGGGACTGAGAAAAATCCTCCCCCTCCCCACAATAATTGTAACTGAATCTCCTTTTTTTTCTCCCCCCCCCCTCCCTTTGGTTTTATTTTATGGTTCGCAGCATGAACAGTTTAAAGAAATCAATAATTTGTTGCTGATAGTTTTTTTTAATTCTTAAAATGGATAGGCTTTAATATTAAGATAATTTTTGATGAAGCTGTCGGATAAGTTATGATTGAATTTAAGTGCAAAATTGTAAAGGGGAAAAAGTTTTATATTTTGTTTTAATATTTAATGGCAACCAATTGGAAAAAAAAAATATATATGAGGAGTGGCATCATACCTTAAAATTTGTTTTCATTACTTTATTACTTTTTTTAATGTGGTAAATATTATGCTTCAAAAATTATACATGTTTTAACCATAACAACAAGCTTAGAAAACAGACATAATCTGTTATATGTATTTACCTTACACAATTGCAAAATTTTTCATGTTCAAAAAGTAACACATTTTTAGAATAGAATATATAGTGGTAACATCAATAGTGGCAAAAAATCCCTTATGAAGAAAAAGTTAATGGAATCCGCGGGTGTTCGTTTAATATGACAATATTGACCTTACATACAACCCTTACCTTCTGTTCTAACACTTTTGGAATAACATAATCTTTAGGGGGGTAACATATTATTGCACGACTACACACGTTGTTGAAACCACAGATTCTTCTATCTTTTGGCCATCGAATAAAATATTTTTTTTCTAAACATGTTCCTTCTCTGGCGGAGAGGAACGAACGTACCAGAACGTCAAGGCCAAGGGGAAGACCTGTCTCTTTCCCCGTTATTTATTGTCACCTGGACCACGTTTCGACCGTTCTTTTGTTTTTGGTCGCTGATTTTGAAAGGAAGAGTTACGGACAAGGATTTCTGGGTTGGATTGCTTCTGACAAGGAGCTTTTGACCTCAGCTGGCTGGTAGTTTTTCTTATCGATTTTGGAATTCGACCTGCTTTTGTTTTTGTGAGGAATTGATTGTTAGTGCAATTGGAAATGATGTGGCATTGTTTTAAGTTTTTTATTTTCCTTGTAACTGATTTGAAATTTGAAAATAAAGCGCAAACGCTGGCAATTTGTGGTTTGAATAGAAGTCTGTGGCATTGTAGCAATCGACTAGTCACCCCCCCCCCTTCTTCTACACTGACACGATACTATCTTTCAACAAATATGAATTTTTACTTTTTCTTTAAAAAGAAATACCGTACACTCCCGAGTATCCGGCTTCTATACTATCTGGCCTAGTTTTCTTTTATCGCAATTAAGTGAAGAAGACAAGGCGTTGGCAACATTTTTTATGTATGCTGCATTTAAGTTAGGCATTACATAATTTATGTTGAAATTGGTTGAATTGACTGATTGAAATATCTATATCTGTTTTAAGATAACTGTCAGCGGGCTTGTAAAGTGCCATAAGTCACAACACAACACACATATCTGTTTTAAGATAACTGTCAGCGGGCTTGTAAAGTGCCATAAGTCACAACACAACACACATATCTGTTTTAAATTGTAATATTAGTCATACTGACGCTTTTGTCTTAATGTAAACTTGTCTTAGAATTATTTGGTTCGTTTCTGTATATTTATTTGTCTTTAATAATTTTCATTTCATTAAGAATCAAATTATGCATTTTGAAATTATAACCAATACTGCCAACGACAGTTCTTTTTTTTTTGGTGCTCTTTCCTTTATTTTTAGAAACACATAATCACAAACTTATTTTTCAAAATGTGTTGAAATGTTAAACTCCAATAACTTTCATTTTTACATACTGAAATACGTAAAAACTAACATTTAGGAATCATTCTTTTAAGGTTTTTATTAGATGTTTAAAATTCGTAAGCATTTCACTTATATTCAAGTAATTTCCTTTTTTTCAGACTGATTAAAATTAAGCGGAAAATTGTCTCCTGAGCGTCACAAGCTGCTGTATTTACTGCAAAATAAACTTCATTTATAAATCACAATATTTCCAAAAATTTATGTAAATCCAATCAATTTTTGTTCAGGTATTTTAGAAAGGAATACATTCCGAAATTTAATAAGGCTAGTTCTGTTTTTTTTTTTTTTTCTTTTTTTTTTTTTTTTCTTTCTAAACATTTAAACAATTGGGGGGGGAGAGAATGCAAATTAATTTTAAATTGCTGGAGATTAAAACATTTTGAATAAAGAACTTTAACTAAGGACACAAATAAAGTAGTAGACGAATAAAGTAGAACACCAATGTACGAATACGAATAAAAATCAACTTTCTTTCTTTTTTTTTATTTTTTTTATTTCTGGTTTTTAGTCCAATTTATCCAATCTTTTTTTGTTTGTTTTTGGGGGAGGATATCCTTGTTATGAATGATAGCATAACAATCAACTAATTTGAAAGACTTGCAGTTCCAAGTAATTTTGATTAATGGCATTTCTGCTTATTTCAAGCATACTGGAAATGCAATGAAGGCTATCGAATTCCAACTTGTACTACATGAAACATAACCGCTGTATTCCATCAATTTGTATCTGTCCCCTTCTATGTTCGCAAAATAACCTTTGCCCAAAAGTTACTGTTTCAGGAGATATCTCGTATGCAATTGAATTCCGATCCACCAGTAATTCGAACTCTTTTCTGTAACTGTATGACAGTTCCCTCCGTCATAATATCGCATGTAATTCCGACCTTTTACTCTTTCCTTTTCCATAAAATGCAATTCTTTCCCCTCCTCCCCCATCTTTCTTTCTATCATTCTTTCTTTCTTTTTCCTTTTATTTATTTTGTGAAGAAAGTAGTTGGTTTTATGCATCGCTTACCGTGGCTTTTTACATTTTTATTCAATTCTAAGAATATATTTTTTTATAGGACAGGTTATTTGGTATTGAAATGCTTGAACTGCGTTTTCGCATCTAAAATTTAAAAAAAAAAAATGACATTTATTATTTATTGATTTTTGCATTTTAAAGCTTTGTTTACTTTGATCGAATATAATTGATAATTGCGTATAAAATGCTTAAGTGATATTTATTATTCGTCTAGTAATATATTCATCTTTTTTCGCAATTTTTTTCCCCCTTAGAATTCTCAAAGAAACGCAATCATTATGACATTTTTCAATGCTTATTAATCATTTTATTCATTATCTCATTTTTGAAATTCGCAAGAAAAATGGCTTATCTATCTATTTTTATCTATTAACTATATTTAATTTTTTTTTTTTTTTTACTGTATTATATTAGATTCCATAAAAACAATTTCATGTTTTAGATATGATTTCCGAGAAATTTGACAATTTGCTTTTATTATTTTCAAATTATTTTTTAAATTCTAACAGGCTTTTATCCTGTTATTTAAAAGCAAGAACACTTTTGTCAGTTCCCCCCTTTTATTCAGACTCTAGTCATCATCAGAAATGAACAGTATTGATAAATTTGAAATTTCATTTTTCAAATCATGAATACGGAGAGTGGGGAGTTAATTTACAGTGTGACTGTATATTGACAAATATGTTTTCAACTTTAAATGTTCAAAGCAATTCATATTTTAAGGATAAGAATAACGTTTTTTATTAGGTTAAATGTAACCGTAGGATTTTGATGTTTTGCAAAAATTTGCTAGTTTATCGCAGTCATTTTACGTTTACATTAGTCGGCTTTGGCGACCAGCGTTTTCTTCCGGAATGTCTATTAAATCATTAATATTTCAGATTAAATTTACCTGATAAAACTGAAAATAACAAGTTTCACGAATCAGTCAGCTAAAAATTACTGAGCATGGAAGCCAAAAAGTGTGTATAGTATGAAATAAAAGTTTAAGTAGAAATTTCTTTCTCTCATCATAGTATCCGAAGATGAAATTTTCAAACCTAATTAAACATTGATAAAAAAGCACGCGATTGTATAATATAATGAAGTTTGAACGATAAAATTTTTACTACCGATTATATATCAAATAAAATTTTAAAATATTCTGAAAATCGAAAACAAAATGTATAGAAATCAAATTACCATCATTAAGAAGATTATTTTTTTAAAAGATAGCTTAAAAAATCGTTTCTGTGAGATAATGTATTCGAAAAATATAACTGGAAAGTAACAAAAACTTACTTAATTTTTAATTGATATCTGACTTTTGAAAAAAACTTGTGACCTTTCTTTTTTCTTCAAAGAAGCATGTTTCTTCTTCTTCTTCGTTTGCGTAATTTCATCAAAATCAAACTGTAAATTTATGTAAAAGACACACGCAATACACGCACACGCGCGTGCACAAACACTATTGTTATTATTATCATCACAATTCTTTAAGTTAATAAATATTAGTGATAAACTTTTAAGCTAATAAATATGAGTGATAATTATTTGTAGCCCCTTCATAATATATGGTTGTAAAAACTTGTAGTATAATTTATCTACTTCTGGTCTTTAACCCTGGAACCTGTGGCATCGGTACCCCTTTACATCTCCTATTTGTTGCAAATCATTTAGCACTTATTTCATTTTCGATGCATTAAAAATGGCCAACTTCACCTCGATAGATAGCTTCTCTTCACAATTTCACACGTAATCTCACCTTAACCCTTGATCCCGAACAATATCAAACGCATTTCAGTTTCCGCTAAAAAATTGTTTTTCTACTTTTCATCCGCATTGATAGCAAAAACCACCATGGTAATGCCTGTCATTTTTTCCTCGTAAAATTCCTGTTAATGATTCCATGGGTATGTGGCGATGACACGAGGTGTTTTGCACCGATTGTTTCGCATGTCCATCACGTTTCAATGTCAGCCCAGGCCCGCATGACATTCTGTCGTACCATTTATTTAATGTCAAACCAATTGAAAATAATGAAAAAATATGAAAGGACGTGTCGGCCCATCCCTTTCAGTTTGGGTTATGGACCGTGACGGAGTCGAACAAATGGAGGAGTTTGATTGGCTGTGAGGCGGAGAATGTGTCTGCTGGCAACAGGTGAAAGTATCATTGGTATGGCTTTTGACCCTTTTGCGTGCCAGATATTTTCTTTTTATTGCTTTTTTATATCCGTTTTTTCCCCACTTGTTTTTGTAGACATTTTTCCAATGTTATCTTTCATTGTTGGACAAAATGTTTTCACAGTATTAATCGTAAGTTTTATTTGCTAAATACGTGATATTCATAAAAGTATTTGAAATGTATGAAATTAATAAAAATGCTACAAATCATTATTAGCATTGTTCCAAATACTCTATAATGTGAAACTTAAAAATTGAAATCCTCTGTTGTATAAATTGGAAACTTCTAATGTGTTCATGGATTGTTTTGAAAAGTGGCTGGAATTTTTATTAAGGAGATGTAATGATTAAAAATTACTTACTACTTACTGATTAAAAAAATAAAAAAATATATATTTATGTAATAATCTATACTTATTTCATTTGATTAGAAGCACGTTTTCAATAGGAAAATAGATAAATGAACAAGTTTTTTAATATAAATAATGGAAACATTGAAGGGCGTAAAGTTTTTAGTTTAAATTTTTGATAGCATTTGCATATTTAGAATTTTTTATTACATGCATATGTTATTAATTTAATATATAATAGCATATAGATATATAATTTATACGCGCATATGTATAATATGGTTTTAATATTTATATTAATTTTATTTGATAATTGATATATTGACAAATTTCTGTGTAGTTTTAACTCTTTGCACTCGGATGGTGCCTCTTATTCATCATTCAAGACAGTGCGTCATTTTAAACTTTTATTTTTTTTAAAAAAATTTTTTGATTCTTAAAAAAATACCTAAAGAATGGTAAGAAAATGTAGATTAATTTTTCGATAAATTCAATTTAAAACTATAATATATATATATATATATATATATATATATATATATATATATATAATATATTCATAGCTATAAGCAGGTCCTTGTATTAGCTGAATAATTTTGCATCGAATTAATTTTCCGAGTGCAAAGATTTAATATTTTTAAAAATACTTTCTTGAATTTTTGTCTTTGCTTTTGACATTTACAAATGTATCGTTCTCTTTAAATAAACATGCAAAAGAGTGTATAAAAAGTATCCGAATGTTATGGGGGCATACATGTGATTCACTTTAATAGTTTTATTGGAAATTGTTGTAGAAAGTAGTGATCTTTGAAGCAAATCATCATTTAAAACACGTATTGAACCAAATCATAAGCATACGAAACGTTTTTTAAACATCCTTTTTATGATTGGTTTTGATATTATTTATCATTTATTGAAGCAGAAAAATATGTATTAAAGTAAATATGTAATAATAAATATATGAAACTGTTTTTTTAAGTTACTCTTTATTATGCTCTTATTTAAATAGAAAAAGCGAATATTAAAAAAAAATTCTTTGAAAATGTTAATTCAGTTTTTTTAAAGTTGACTTGTTAATAAATTTATAAGGGGCTATGTTTTTTTTAGCGTCTCCGAACAATGAAAAAATGCAAAAACTACTTCTATAATGCTTCGCATTTTAAGTAAAATATTTCATAAATATGTTAAGCTGAAATTTAACCCTTTTTTAATACATCCTGCCGAAATATATAAACGCGCTGAAGCGGGTAACTCCCCAAATATTCTGAAAAGAATCATTAGTTTTCATATCTCCGAGAATAAGCACTTTTTGAATACATCCAATGCAGTTTAAAACATGTACCTCATTTTAAGATATTTTCTAATGGCTATACACGCTTCGTTAAATTCGTATCTTCTCCTAATCCAGCAATATCCATGTGGCCTCGATAATAGAACGGCATTCTATTTAACCCCGCATAAAGCTTGACTTTTTATGTATTAGTATTGATGTATTGCCACATATTGGGATCATTACTCTATATCACTATGGACGTGTGTATGGCAGATTCATTATGGCACATAAATTATCCACAAGAATTCTGTGATATCTCCGAGGAAAAAAAAATCTCCAACTATTTTCCGCTAGATAAAAATGGCGTTATGGCCGATCTCAAATGATCGAATATTTTCCCCGCTCAATTCGTTTTTCGAGCACTACAACTCAACTCGCTTCGTGCATAAGCGTGCCTGGTGTTCAGATAATGTAATATTTTGGTCATAAATAATGTTTGAAATTCTACGACAGAGCTAGAAACTTGGCCCCTGGAGGATTTTTACGTTGTGAAAAGCAGCAGTTATGTATTTTTTTTTAGTGGCATTGGTAGATTTTTTTTTAATCTGATTTTATTCCTCTTACTTTCAGGATCTGTTATCGCTAAAGCTTAAGCGATGTTCTGATGATTTGTGTGCTTCGTGGAACGTTTCTTCCTAGGAGTAATTGGCTTTTTATGCCACACGTACTTCGCACCAATCTCTCGCACATTCTTTTATTGTATCTATCAGACGAAGAAATTCGTATTGGAACTGACATTAGTCGAGCTTATAAAATGCTTCATACTTGCATTCTGGCGGTAAATTTTGTTTTTGAAAAGAATTTCGTCTTTAGAAGTTTATCGATGGTGTCGATAACCACCGGTAATGAAAGGAATATCATTTTTCTTAAAAGCTAATCATTTAAAGTTCTTTCTTTTCTTTTTTATCACGTGAGAACATGATCTTGTTTTGGTTTGATGTTATTGAAGCCATAAAATGCACGGACAGAAAATTGGCGATTTTTGAGGCATCCATTTTTCGCATTTAGATTTATTAGAAAATGATAGTCACATTTGACGCATTATCGGCAACAAAAAGTTACAACTTTGCACAAATGTCCGCCATGTACCCGATTCTATTATATGGTCAATAAAGAGCAAGGTCGAAGAAGCACAGAGTAGAAAATGGGAATGAACGCGAGTCAACGAGGAAGGTATCGAAAGCTATATATATATAATAAACTTTTTTTTTTCAATTTTTCTGACAAAAAATTTGTAGAGCTCAAACGAGCTTGAGAGAAAAAATAAGATCGCTTTTCTAAAAGTTGATGATTGCGCAATACAGTAGTCACGTGATCATTCAAAATCATTTTAACCGAATTTTCTCCTCTCCCCCCCCCCCCTCAAGAAATAGACTGAACTTGAGAAAAAGTTTCGTGCCTCGAATGATTTTGAATTGGGGGTGGGGCATTGTTTTCTAAATATCGACGCATTCGTAACCTGATAGTCCCGTGATTGTTCCAAACCAGTTTAAACTGGTTAATGACTTTAATTAGGCAAACAATGACTTAAAAATTATAACGTTCTCACATGATAACATGATATTTGCGATAGTAGATTGCATTTTTTAAAAAAAACTTATTTAAGCGATTATACATAAATATGATTAATTTAACTGATCCAGGTATAAATAAATGCATGTTACAATAATTATGTTAGAAATATTAATTTTTTTTTATTATGTATTTAAATGTTTTGTGATAATTTAAGCTATATAAATGCACTTAAAATTAACATTGGTTTAAACGTATATTAATTTTTGTGAAACTGCTAGAAGTTTCGAATAATATGTTTCGCCCCCCACCCCCCCACCCCTTTTTTTTTTCTTTCTTCGCGAGTTTTGATGTAAGAATTGAGCTTAATATCCAGTACTCACTAAAAACTGCCGATTTCTTATTTGAAGAGGCATGTAAAAGTTATTGAAGGAAGATCAAACAATCATCTTTGAAGTAATGTAACTGGAATACCTATTGGCAACTACTGGACCACCGCAACAGCAACACTGGTAGGAACTGTGATTGAGTCCTAAGGGCCATTACCGGTTCAACCCTTCCCGTGGGGATTACGTCCCGTCAGCGATGGGAGGTAACCAAGCCCCACTTCTTTCTGTACCTACCAGAACGGCGAGAATCAACCACCAACTTACCTGAAGTTGGCATCGTCATTTTTGAGATGCCTTCCCTCCCCAGTGGAAGTTATTCATATCAGTTAAATTTTGCTTTGAAAGGAAGAGATTTTAAGATCAGTATGTGTAAAAATTTTAGTATGTAAAGATGTAGATTTAAATATTTCTCAACAAATTAACTAAAGCAGTTAAAGTAACATATTAATATTTCTTAAAAGGCTCTTCTTTTGTAATGCGTTCAAATGGCTTGTACTTTTTATAATCTCGTTGTACATTTGAAAATTACTTTGAGAAGTTTATGTAAAGAAATTATATGCTATTTTTATTATTGCCTTTCGATTGATAAGTATTATATACATTACCATGAAAGATCTGAATAAAAGAATGTCAAGAATCATCGGTGAATGTCGAAAGGTCTGTGAATGTGAATGCTGGCAGTTACCTAAGTATATCGTGAACGTTTGCGAGATTTCGTTCTTTTACGATAGCATAATCAATAATATGATACGATTGTAGTTTGGGACCATTTTCAACAAATCAATGTTTTTCTTTTATAATTTAAGATGCAATTTTCCTTAATACTTAGAAATATCTTGAAAATTGTTTGCAAAATTCTTTTAAAAATTAGTTTTTATCTAACTATTTGAAGATAAAAACAGTTAAAAATTTAATATTAAAGTTTTTTACGAATTAGTAATGATATAATAATACTGGCAAACAGAAAATAGTAGAGTAAAAAAAAGGAAATGTGACCGGTGTATAAATGTGTGATCAAGCCATCATTTTTCAGATATATTCTATTATTTAAAATATATGTTCTTAAAATGTAATTTTTTTTCCAACGATTGAACATATATTAATTATTGCTGCAATTTTGTGTGAAAATATCTGAGCAGTTTTTTCCCCCTCCCCGTTCTGTATTTTTGTCAAAAAAAAAAAAAAAAACTAATATTACGTTTTCTTTCTTAATCTGTTTTTGGTTTGCTTCAGCTAACTATGTTATTTTATTCTGATGCAAAAGTAAAACAATTTCCTAGTTAATTAATAACTAAAAGTTTCCGAATGATAATATTTTCTTAACTTCTAAAAATAACAATGTCTAGAAAATTGGAATTCCTAAAAGAGTTTAAACTCTTTAGAATAATATCATTAGTGCTTGAAGTATAGTATAATTATCACCGTTTGTCTGTGAAGCATAAATTCAAAGCTTCTCCCATTATTAAACGTATAATCTTTGTTATTACAACCTTTTGTTCAAAATTAAGCGCCGTTAAAATACGTGAAATTTGATCCAGTGTTTCCATTCAATTTACTTCAGTTTCATTTTGTTATTATGTAGCATTAACAATGTGTCAGCATACTTAAAAAGGTATGTTTGATTTGAACGTGCTTATGCACAGAACGAATGAAAAATGCTCTTAATATTTCATTATGCCCACATTAATTTTTATACTCTTCTTTTGTGTTTAACAATTCATTTATAATTGTTTTTCTTATTTTCTGAAATAATTTTTATTTTATGGATGAGGGCTTTTAAAGTTGATTTACTTTTAATGTCTGAGACAATCGTTAAATGATGTCTAATCTACGGCGATAATAATTTGATTTGATTTGATTTTATACTTTTACCATTTGATTGGCGCAGTATAGCCAAATATGGCTCTTGCGCCAGTAAAACACACAAAACCAAACCAATAATTTGGGCCAGATCCGTACAGACTTCCAAACTTTAACTTCCATATCATTGAGAGGATGTTTATCATATTATTTTATAGTTGCGTATAGTTATATTAAAGTCAAAGGCAATCTACTTTTATGATGTCTAGTCTGAAATGACAAAAGTTATTTGAGGCCAGACTACTGGCATTTTGAACCGCTGCTGGAGGACACGATCGAAACATAAACCAAAGTCATCCAAACTTTTGACTTCCAACTTCCTGTCCAATAGATATTAACTAGTTCATACTTCCGCATCACTGAGTTTATTTATCATATTATTTTAATGTTATTTATTGTTATATTAATGTCTACGAAACTGTAGTTTGTAATGTCTAATACGCAACAAAAACTTATTTTGGACAAACTATAGCCATTTTAAAGGACGTATAGAAGACGTGTGGGCTGCAACCCTTCAACGTTTGAATTCCTATCCAACTCATACTGACTGATTCAAACTTCTACACCATTCAGAAAATGTTCATCACGTTATTTTAATGTAACTTGCAGCTACATTAAGGCAGTCTATTTTTATGATGTCTAATTTGGGGTAACAAAAACCATTTTACGACAGAATACCGTCATTTTGAACTGCTGCTAGAGGATAAAGTCGGCACACGAGGCATACTGATCCAAACTTTTGACTTCCGACTTCTTATCTAACTGATATTAATTGATTCAAACTTTCACATTATTGTGAGAATATTTATTATATTAATTATATGTTATTTGTAATTATATTAAGGTCTAAGACCTTCTGCTTTTATGATGTGGTCTGAAGCATCAAAGACTATGTATTAAGACAGCCGTTATTTTGAAGTACTTACAAAAGGTGCATATGCTGCATTGTACCAAACTTTTGACTTACAACTTCCTATCGAATTGATCCTGACTTGCACAGCATTAAAAAATGCTTGAATTCGACTGAATTCATGTAATCAGTTCTTGATAACAATAACTCCTACATACAATATAATTTCAGATGTCACTATTAGTTGAATTGCTTTTCGCGTGATTGGCTTGCTTTGTTTAGATGCTCCACAGATTCCATCGACATCTGTTATTGTAAACCAATCGAAGGGCAAGAAAATTCAACTATTGATGACGTCGAAAATCAGTGTAGTGACCTTTTGTATTTAGGAGTTATTGGTCTTGAACGCGAGGTTCTCTAGTCTTAAAATCTCCACATTGCCTCCAAGCCACAGTGAATCTCAAATGGCACATTTTGTTTTTGGTAATCTGCATAGAATTTTGGAAAACAGGATGCATATAAGTGGATATAATTAAAAAAATAGCAGTGTGTGCATTTTTATTAAAATGCAATATTTATTCAAAATAATCGAATAACTGAAGAATTTAAGAGATGACTGATTTTTTCGCTTAAAGGCAAAGACATTGACCTATTATTTAAAATCTACGAACATTTATTTGATCGTTAATTATATATATTTTTTGTATTATTCGATTGTTGTTAAAAATAATATTTAGAATCTTGGTTTTTATTTTCTCATTCAGGAAGATATGTTTGTTTTGAAAATAAAATAATGTGGCCATTCTAGTTATTTTTTTTTATATATAAATGGTTTTAATGTTTTTGTATTCACTCATCCATGACATTCACATTTCATTTGTTTTTATGATATTTAATTTGCTTTCCAATCACAAAATTTAAAATAACTTTTTTATTTGCTCATCTTAAAATTCAATCGCTCCATTTCATTTGGAATCATTTGAAGCAGAATGGTTATATATGTTTATGAAATGGGCAGACTCCCATGTTAATTATTTGAGAATATCCAGATTCCGTCGTTATTATTATTTGAGGTCATTCTTTCCTTTATTTTTACCAAGGATTTCAACATAATGAATAAAGTGTTTTGTTTGAGATATAAAAGCAATTCCGAAGCGATTTTTTTTAATGAAAAACAATCTCTATTATTATTATTATTATTTACTAATACGCTTCCAGTTCTGATTGCTTAGAAAATAGATTAAACCATTTTTCTGGTTTATAGACTGTGATTGTGTGTGCGATTTTATTCGAAGCAGGCAGTGAGCGAATATTTTTGGTAAAAGTATAAAATGATGTTTGTTTGTCAGTTCTTCATTTTCCTTTTACTATAATTATTATTACAAATACTTTTTACCTTGGAAACAAAGGGGCATTGAAAAATATCGAGGTCTTTGTTTTTATTTTGTCCAAATTATCTGCGCTCCAGTACAAAATGTCTTTTTCTTGAAGCAATCCACATATATCGACATTTATAAACTAGAGTTATGTTTATTGCATATTCATTAATTACAGTCGAACAATCTTAACTCGCCAATCTCGCCAAATGGGTAGCTCTTAATCTGTGAATAGCGTATGCTAAGGGGAACTATAGGAACCGACTTTGCTCGGAAATTGAATTATACTATTACGTTATACCACTAGTAATTTGTAGCCTCGTCGCCTTGGGTTTATGCGATTGACATGCAAAATAAAGAGATCCTTTAGTCCAAAATCATGTAAATTTGTAGTAATTTTAAAATTATTGTTGATATCAAAACCCCATTTCTTTATAGTTCTTTTCCTGTAAAAGGATCGTCATTTCAACCATCTGGCTTAGAATGTAACTTCTGAAAGGTTATTGCTTTGAGGAAGTCTTAAATTTTTAGAGCTTCCATTTCTGAATTACAATTTTGAAGGCTTTTTATTTCGTTATCTTAATAAATAATGGAAGTTATAACAGGCATATTTTCCTTAAATTTTCTTGTTTTCTTTACTACATTACTCCTTTTTTCACTATTTTGTTGTTTTATGACTTGCAGTGAATTTGATTATTATTGTAAAGACATTAATCTAGCATTTCAATCTGTTTTGTTAGATTCTTCCAAAAATTATTGATAAAACATTTTTTTATTTGAACCATTTACTATCATTATTATTATTTTCACACACACACACACGCATACACACACACACACACACACACACACAAAAGCTTTTCTTTTTCCATATGATTATTCCTTCCCCAATACTTTTCCGAAGGTATTATTATTCTACTGATTTTATCATGTATATTGGTCAAGTTTTGCTATGGCTGTAAAATACTTATTACTTTGTTTGAAGAGGTTTCTTATCGATTTAGAGAAGAGCAGTAGTTTCGAATGCTGGCTGTTTCATTTTATTGCACCAGTAAGTATTGAATTCAGTAGCATTTTTCAGTCAAATGGTATTGACAACTTCAATATTGCTTGCTAGTTTTGGTTCTTATATATATTTCAAGATTTCAAATTCAGAAAAATGATTTCTTTAAAACTTTCATTAATTATGTTATCCGCCATAAAAAAAAAAATGGGTGACAGCTCTTCTAATGAATTAGTTTAAGATATTTTTGTGTAGAATACTTCTTTATTAGCATTTCTTTAAATAACGAAATCAGGATTTTATCTATGGTGTTAAATAGAATTCTACATCAGCTTACGTCATCACATATATCTTGTTCAAGATTATCAAATGAATGGTATAAACTTTGCTCTCATACTCGATTTCAAATAGGAAATCTTCATGCACCGTATTTGCATTGTTTAAATATTTTCAAAATGATTAGCCTTCCTTGAAATTTGATAACTTTTCTCTTAAAAATATTGTTATATTCGAAATTGTTATATCAAACAAATCAAAAATATTGTTATGTTCGTATTGTCTTTCAGTTATACCGAATTGAATGAGAACAAAGACAGTTCTTATTAACATTCTTCGAAATAAAACGACGGATTGACGAAAAATGGAAACAATTTCTGATCACTTGGAATATATATTATAAACAGTTTCATGTTTTATTAATCAAGCTATTTTCCTTGAGCTAATTACTTTTCTGTAAACAAATAGCTAAACATTTGAAACTTCGTTACTAGTTCATTCCTTGATGAAATGCCATTCAGATGTGTTTCATCTTTAATAGCTTTTGCAATGTCTGGGGAAAAATTATTCTGGAGAAACAACAGATTTCTTTTCAACTCACCCTTGAATTACAGAAACTTGTGCAACTTTCCATTAAACGTACATTCTGGGCATTGCTGTGCATCATTAGAAAGAAGGGCTTAAATGTTTACGTCACGTATTTAAATGATTCTCTTTCCATTTCTTTCTCCTTTTGGCAACGATTCTTTGTCCTGTCTATTAAGTAATCTTGTTGTCTTTTTCCATTGCGAGTAAAAAAAATGTATTTTTTTTAAACTTTTTTTTTTTTAATTCTTGAGTAGTTCTTTATTTATCTTTTAAGACTGCTTTTTTCTTTTCTTTTATTAGTTTTATTAGTTTGAAATGCAGCTTTTGTAGCAGGTTTAATTACTGTATGTTCAATTTCATCGTTGGTAATTTATCTTGTTTGGATCTTTGCTTTTTTTTTTTTAAAGAAAAATTGTATTCGGAAGCAATTGTTTTTATTGTAACGTAATTTTAAAGATGCAGAGATTTATTATGTTAGCTGATTTCTAAAGTTTTATACAATTATTCTACTTACAATACTGATGTTTTCCTTTCAGATTGCTTCTCTTTTTTTGTGCCGAAAATGTTATTTTGTTTTATGCAGTATCGATTAGAGAATTAATGTATTTGTAAAAATAATTTTTCTTTTCTTTCTGAAACGTCTTGAGCTTTTTCTATAGTTAAGAATAAGACTCGTGTTTACAATCTGCCTTTCTTGCATCACATGTTTTCATCGCCTCCTTTCTGTCTCAAATATAAAATCTGTATCTAAAAATAAATTTGCTGTTATAAGGTGTGATAAACTGTTATGAATTTGTTTAATAAAAGAGAGTTTCTTAATAATAATTTATGTGAAAATTCCGTAGAATTTTTCTAACATGTATCTCTTTTTGAAGTATTTTTTTTAAATTAAATGTTTATTTTTTAACTTCTCGTAAATTTTTTTATTGGTTGTTGATTGAATAGATGTTGCAGACGATATTTTAAAAATATTTAATTTTTAACTGGAATGAATTAATAGATTTTTTTTGATTGGTTGTTGATTGAATAGATGTTGCAGACGGTATTTTAAAAATATTTAATTTTTAACTGGAATGAATTAATAGATTTTTGATTGGTTGTTGATTGAATAGATAATGCAGGCGATATTTGAAGAATATTTATAGATATTACTTTTAACTGGCATGAATTAATAGATTTCATAAATTGTCATAAACTATAATTTTTATTATAGTATTACAATTTTGTGCTAATTTTTTAATTCTTTTTATTTTAGGTGAGTGATATGACTTTTTGGACGAAGAGTTCTGAATGAAATAAATTTATAATTGGATGAAATTTGATCAATGTGTTGATGAAAGGTAAATGAAATTAATTTGATTTTTCAATCTATATCCCCTATGCGATAATAATATTCCGAGAGAAACTGCCACTGTAAAATATTGCCATAATATTCAAAGGAATGAAATCAAACTAATCACTTTACAAAGGCAGAAAGTTAGTATGTCTTTATGTTAGTGGATATTTTAGTAATAATGATATTATTTCAATTATTTTTTTAAAGGAAAAGTGTAGGGGGGACTTTTATATGCATTAAATGTTGGTTAGAAAAATTCATCAGAAGTTTCATTTAAAAAAAAAAAAATTCCAAGTAATCTTTTTAGAACAGTTGGGGATACTGGATTAATTTATAGATGTTTCATCAAAGAAAATGAACTCTATTGAATGGAAATGACAATTCTAAAGTCAAAAGATGTTTATTTAATTATTCCCCTCCCACTGTTAATCTATATATGTATACATCAAAATATTCTTCATTTCCCCAATAAATTAATATTACTTTGGAGTTTGAAATCCCTTTTTTTCTTTGGCAGATTAATTTGATTATACTCTTCATAATAAAATTTAATATATATATATACAATACATTTTATTAATGTTTCTATCATTTTTAAAATATCAGCTTTTTATTTATAGAAAAATTGTGTCTTATGTGGGTTGTTTATTTCAAATTATGTACATATCAAGGAAACTTTTCTTATTAAGAACGTCTATTGACGTTATTTGTTTCACCAAATCAAAATGCCCATATTCTATGAAGAACAAATTTTGCAAAAAAGAATTTCCCTTTTTAAAATAAACTGGAGAAGAATCGTTCATTGCTGTCTCATCAGTTGTAGAAAGAACGAATTTTACCTCTTCCCTCTTTTGCTATAATATATCAAATCTCAATGCAATTATCTCAAACTTGTTTTTTAAAGTGGGTTTTGTTATTATGGTTGAAAAAGTGGAGCAACGTTGTAAAGCAAACTATGCAATGCTGGAAATTTTAAAATGCAAACTATCGATTTCTTTTTCTTTCTTTCTTTTTAATTATTGTATTCATAAGGTTCTTTGATGTAATGTTAAGTTCTTGCTTGTAGTGTTTAACTTCTTTTGTAAAACAGCTTTATTGTACATAGAAGCAATTCTCGAAGAACAGATCTTCGATAGCGGTCGATATTCCTTTAGAATACTTTCTTATTTTTATTTCGTGCGCTTCAGATCTCAAGCTGTTTGCCATGAACTACTCTTCTTAAAAGCCTTTTATCGAATTTTTGAATAATTGATAATTTTCAAGCATTTGGCTATCCTCGGTTTGATTAAATAAAAGCGAGTGTGAGAAGTTTATGTGTGTTCTTCACTCTTTCTATTAACTCAACATTTCGTTCTGTGTTATTAATGAGTAATTTCATTTTCCACAATGTTGGTATTCAATCTGTACTTGGGTAATTCAAATATAGGGATTAAAGAATAATTTGTAATTACTTTTAATGAAAGGAAGCGAAATTTATTTCATAAGATCGATATTATTTAAGTTCCTTTGTATACTATAGTTAAATGCTTTTAATGTTTCTATCACTAAGAGTAATAATCATTTTATATTATTAGATTTTATTATATGCATAATGTGCAACGAAATAACTAGATTTAATGTGTAGTGTTTGTGTTTGTTCCAAATAATACTCTATAATATAGATCGTAGGACTTAGCAAATTTGACTCTTAACATACTTTGAATGGCAGTGTGTAAATAATATAAGTAATGTGTTTGTTTAAGTATGCTGCTTTTTTGCATAATGAGATGGTTTCATTTTTAATCATATTTTAATTAATTTTGTATATTGTAATAATTAATTTTGCATATTTTAATTATTTTTGCTAGTGAATTTAAGTAAGGCTTAATGTAAGAATTCAACAATGATTAAAATCTTATCTTGTTTTTCTTTTTAAAAACAAACCTACGTGTTTTCATTGCACTTAATTTGACGTTTTCAATTATCACTGCACTAATTTTAATTTGCTTTCTTATAGTATTTTGTTATTATTATTATTGAATAAGGAAGCAAATTCTCTGTGGTATTTAAACAAACTATGTAACATAATCGTTTATGTAGTTAAAATTTTGGGCTTAAATTAGACTTATTTACTTTTTTAAACTTTTATGAATAGGTTTCTCTTCAGATAATCGTTATTAAATTAATTAAGCTTGTATCGTCTCTCGAAAATGCTTTCAAATAGATGGATGTAATTTGGCATATAGACTTACACCAAATTTGCAGATTATCAAACTTTAAATAAAGCCATTCAGAAGAAGCATGTCTATCTGGCTGTTTGAGTAAAAGTAAACTCGGTAAGTACAAAACATAAAACTTTAAATAGATAAAATTCGTTATATACTCTTAGGATCTAGAATAAGGATTCTTTTAAAATATTGAACCAAATTTCTCGACAGTATGTCGATCTTTATTTTCTCATCTTTGTAACTCAAAAATGCAAAGACTTAAATTAATGAAAATTGGTATATGACCTTGTGACTACAATTTTATTTCTATGTCAAATTTTTGTTTCAGTCGATTGGAAAAAAGGCGTCCAAAATACATATTCGATTTTCGAGTACTTATGTAGTAACCGCATGCCAGGAGTAATAATAATAATAAACACCACGAAAGATCGCACGATAGATTTCATACCAAAGGTTTATATTTAGTAACTGTTGCTTGCCAATACGATGCAAGGTATTCGTAGCCTCATTGAAAGTCTACAATTTTGTGCCTAAAAAGGAGGATAACTCCTTTTTTAGAGAATATGTGAGAAAGTTTTGTGAGACCATATCCACTAGTTTAATTGTAATATCTAGTTTTACTTTTCCAGGAAGGAATGTTATTCAGAACGTTCGTTCATTTATGAACAACGATGAGAGAATATTCAAATTAATTAGGTTAGACAATTTAGGTTAAGAACATAGTATGAAATATATCTTTAAATTCATTATTGTATGTTACATTATGTAATTATGTCTCTTAAACGTATACATTATACCCGCATTAACATAAACATATACCCGCTGTTGAATAATCGATCGTAATTTTCTGTGTGTTGTCGACTACAATTGGTCTTCCAATAAAATGTTTCTACCAGGAATTTTGAATTCATACATTTGTTTCCATTTTAGCTGTATAATTCGTACCATTCATTGATAATTGAAATAGTACATGTACAATTAAATGAATAAAAAAAGCTGGATAACCAATTCTTTCAACAAATTTATGTCTTTATTGATTTGCGAATCAGAGGATTAAGAAATCAATGTCCAGCTCAGGATTTTTTTTTTTTTTTTCAGAAGAACATTATTCTTCGTCTTTCTGCAGAACATTATCTCAACGAAATGTTATTAATGAAGAACAGAGCAGTCCCTTCATCATCTATTACCCTTTTTACCCCCTCGGTGCTTTTTCACTTCACTTCCACTAGAATTTATTCGCACTTTTTTTTTTTTCCCAAATCTTCACCCGTTGACAATTTCGAAAAACTTAAAAGGGGTGGTATGGGAAAGAGGTATTCTTTCGTTTTGCGAGACCGGATAAAAAAAAAGTAGGCGCAACCTTCTTTCAGTTTCTTCTGAATTTTCTAATTTCTTCTTATTTCTTTTTCTTTTCTGAATTTCATCTGACTCTTTCCACATCATTTGTCTTGGCGAGCGAGCGCAGCCCCTTCACTGGAATGAGTGTTAGAGGAAAGGACATTAGTCTGGGAGGAATGGAAGCAGGGCCCTTTTGTATTCGCGCCGAGTGTTTTCATCATCGGCCCCTTTGACGAAATAAATAGAAAATGGGGATTCCTTTTGTTGTTGGAGAAATATAGAACTGCCGCCGCTTGTCTGTGTCCCGGGATGGGTAGAACAATTCATGATCGATGCCATTCGAATTATTGCCAAAATCTATCTAGCGTTTGTTTCTTTAATCGAGCGGCGGATTTATGTTGTTCTTGTTGCGAAATTATGTTTCATTTTGAACAGAAACTTGGAAAGGTTTGGGAATTTCTCTTTAAAGGTGAATGTACTTTGTAGTATTTTATTTATTATTATTTTTAATAGTTTTTCGAAAAGACGCTTGCTGTCAGAATTAATGTTCATAGTTTCTTCCTATGACTAAAGCGGTAACAGATGAAACTACCATAAAAGGTGGGAGGAGAGAGAAGCAAATACACACACTTTAGAGTATTGATTATGTCAATGATCCTTATTCTTTAATTCGGATAATCTGGAGGCATCATGAAAGCTTTGCAATAGAAAAACACACACACGCCTTGATTATGTGAATGGTCATTATTTTTTAATTCGGATTATCTGGGGACATCATGAAAGCACTGCAGAAAAACACACGTACGCTGGTGCCTTGATTATGTGAATGGTCATTACTCGGTAATTCGGGTAATATGGTGATATCATGAAAGCCCTGCAATCATCTACCATCGAATTTCTCGTATACACCTACAAAAGCATGTCACATGTACAGAAGAAGCCATTTTGAATTATTCCACTTTGAAATGCACTAATCAGAATCATATGACGCAGAAGCGTTGCTTTCAATTACATGAGTATGAATTTTCATTTTTGAGTAATAATTTCCTCGGACATGTGATAGAGACATTGTTTTTTTATTAAAGATTTAGCTCAAAATTTGAAACCAAATCAACAGTTTTTATGTGTTAATTACATATTAAAATTCATACATTTCGCTCGTTGTAATTTTGAATTGCCGCTTTGAAACATGAAAACATTGACAAACAGAATTTGAAGAACCATTTATTTGTTATGAAGGATGATATGAGGCGTGAAGATGACCAAAACCTCAAGGTCAAAGTTTTTAGATTTCTGGTATTTTTGTTTATATGCTTCATATTTGAGATCATAGAATACAATATAATTTTATAAATGTAAATTTCACCATTATAAAGTAGTCCAATTATATGTTAAATAAACTATTTCAATAATAAAGACATTTTTTTTCAACTTTTCTTTAGATTATTTATATAATGTACAAATAATTGTAGCTCCTTCGAATGACGATTTTTTGAGGCTTTGTTTATTAAATAACTTGCCCTTTCACTGGTACAGAACAATTTTTACTTTATTACACGTTTATAGTTGTCACTAATGTCTAAAATACTGGTATTTTATAGAATGTCTATATTAAGAAAGTATGAAATATGAGAATTGCTGTCTGTTTTTCTATACTTAAACGAATTACTTGTGTGGTTTTTTTTAAATATACTATATACTTATTACTATATATTTAAATTTGATATATACTTTTATTAGGCATTATAAGTAATACCTGGACATTCATTTAGTGATAGAGAAATAATATTTAAGCGAGTCATATACTTCGCTACATAATATTCTGAACAAATCCTCCATGTATTTCATATTTTGTCATTTGGTATTGTATAGAAATTATTAATCATTCCATACATTCTAAAAGTCCTTGGAAATCTAAATTATGCTAATATTACAAATTTTGACATTAATATACGTCAAAATCATGATAAATGACTGCTTTTTATAAAATATTCAAGAAAAAGCAGTACGGGTCTAAAGAGTTGAAATTAAATTGCTACGGTTATATCTGTATAATGAGAGATGCAGATATTGCAGAATGAATAGATTTTTTTTCGTAAATAAATATTTCTCCTGTTTATTTTTGGGAGATTTTTTTTTTAAATTTTAAAATGTATAATAATGATGAATAAAAATACATTGCGTAGTTACTCACAAAATTGAAATGTTATTGTCTTAAAATTATAAAAGTTTATAATGGTATTAAAAACAACTTTTGATATAATCAGTAAATTGTAAAACTTTTTATGTTTTTACATTATTTATAAATCTTATTTATTGCAACTTTTAGCATTATGGTATCCCTGCTGTCTCCTTTAAAAAAGCGAAATATCCTTTGATGCGAAAAAATCTGACCGTCCCTTGACAAAAATCTACAACATTGCAATTTTTTTTCTGCTTCAAATCCTTCCTTCTTCTGTCAAATGACGAGGGTCATTTCAATAATGTCTTTTTTTTTCTTCCATACATCTCTATCTCTGTTCTTGCATCGACTTGTTCGTGTAATGCATTGCATTTTCCAAAATGGGAAGACCCCTCGGGAGCTCCGTTTTCCAGAAAGTTTCCTCTTTGTATTCCATCAAAACGCCCTCCCGGGCGTCGTTATGAAAAAAAGAGAGAAGGACGTTTTCGGCAGGATTTGTCACTTCTGATCTATATTGAAGCCTTTGTTGCCCTGACATTTCCAACCTTGGGGCTGTGCATTTGATAGAGGACTCCTCCTGGAGTGATTTTATTTGTGTTGGGGACCTTTTTCTAGCGAAGGCTTTTGGGGTCACTCGCCAGGTAAAAGGACTTCGGATCAAAAGGCTATTTTGTAGTGTACTCGAGTCGACCGATTTTGTGTCAGTGTTTGAATTAAAGGGTTGGGCGCATGTCGCAGAATGCGACTTGACGCGAAAAAAATATCGTTGTATTTGGATAAATGCTTATATGGCTTTATGTTAAGCTAATATTTGTGCAGTATCGAATAGATTTCAAGCGGACAGATATGTGTGCATTTGGTAGGATTGTATCGAAAACCTTTGAGAGCAGATTTCTTTCTATTTCTTTTGTGAAATGGTATCATATATACGATAAATTCATAAATGACACAATAATTTAATCTCTATTTTGGATCCACTAACATTCAGGGTTTTGAATTATATATGGTAAAGATAAATTTATCTGATAATATGAATCATAGAGGAAGACAAACAAAGAATTCCCTCGTTTAATTGTCAAATAAAAATTCATTTAATAATTGCATTGCTTTTTGATTGTGGCGCTATCTTTTTTGGATAGTGAAACTATCTGGAAATATGTCACTCCGATGTAATAGAAACAGGACAAATATAATTTTTTTTTTTAGAAACTCGTGCTGGTTTTTATAATTTTATTCCAATAAAAGAAGGAAAACATTTCCTTTTAAGAAATAAAATAAAAATACAGCTCCAAATATTCTCTTCATCCAGTTTTGAATATGAAGTTTAGTAATTGTTGTAGAAAAGTAGCCGTCCAGATGCTCATTCACAAGCTAATTTTCTATAGACCAATTCTAAAATTTAAATCGTCTAGTCAGTTTCAATCTTTTGTAGACAGTGATGTTGCAATATATCTGGTATCTGAAAGAAAAATAAATTTCTTGTAGACCTTATTTATAGAACATAAATTTCTTTTTATTAAAAACACACTTTAATGTCTATTTTAAGTTATTATGAATAAGAAGATCGTTTGATGGTTTATTGCTTATACTTGATAATTAGAATCCTAAAAAAATTATTAACAAATTAACTAAATTTTTAAATTTTTTTAGTCAAAGCCTGTCAAAATATTCCAATATCCGTAATAACTAATATGGCTGTTAGATAAACTTCACTGATTTCATTGACACAAATGAGCGTGAATATTTTAATTCATATCTGGAAAAATCTTCAAGTTGAAACAATTTATAAAAATAGGAAAAATCTTAAAATGGAATTTAAATCAATATATTATATTCTATATATTGTTTTTAATATTAAGTGTAATAATAATCAAATTAAGGATTAAGTAAAGATTTCTAAAACCAGCAGATTCATCAAGTTCTCGAGGTTGAAATTTTGATAGATTGTCATAATCTTATTATATGTTTGATATGTGAAAAATTAAATAGTGTCGTTTTTTGTGATTTCGAAAATTTGCCAATTGTCATGCGTTAAAAAATAAAGCCTCTCGTCAACTTTACATCATCCTTTTCGATTCTGGCTTTGTTACGAAAAGGATATCCTTATTCTTAGATAAATGAAAGCATTGTTTAAATGCATGTTAGATTAATAACTGCAAAATGTTGCTGAACTCCTTTAAATCGAGTATCTCTCATATGTAAATGAGCCCAAGTTATTTTTCGAAAATGCTATCTATACCAAAGAGAAGAATCATTAAGGAATTTCTTTAAGATAGCGATTTCTGCCATGGTTCAATAAAATCGATCCCGCTTTTCTGACGAGGGAAATTAATTTTCTGAAGAATTAATTTTTAAAAATGTAAACAAACGAAACTTTTGCTCCCACTAGACTTCTACTATTCAATTTAGTTAGCAATTATCATACATAATAAGGCAAAGTCTTAGTAGTCTGAAAATTAGTAATTTTTTTAATATCTGATCTGCTTTTTTAAAGACGGAGATGATTCAAATTCCATTTTTCTTGAATATATTGGTATCTAAAGATACTGGATTTCTGGAATTTTCTCTTGGACGTAAGTTTGTTTTTAAGAATTTATGCAGTTCCACAAATTTTTCTCAGGCTACTTCTTTTTAAAGAAGTTTTAGTGAAAGCTGGAAGAGCGACAGAAATAGTAAAGCAAATATTAAAACCAACTTCAAAAATGGAAAAAGGGCGAAAAAAACAAAAACAATATCAGTTATAAAATATTTTTTTTTAAATTCATAGCATTATAATTTTTTAAAAATGTATAGTAACAATAGATTGCTTCTACCTTACACCTTCTTTTTTTCATTTTTGATTCATTGTTATATGCATTGTTAATGAATATGAATCCAATCGTTGCTAGTGCAACATAATTTAAAATTTTCTTGTTCTGTATTTTAAATAATTTCATTTTTAGTCAATAAAAGTTTGTCAATATTAGTCAACTTTCATCATTAGTCAATAAAAGTTTGTCAATATTAGTCAACTTTCATCATTAGTCAATAAAAGTTTGTCAATATTAGTCAACTTTCATTATTAGTCAATAAAAGTTTGTCAATATTACTCAACTTTCATTATTAGTCGATAAAAGTTTTCAATATTAGTCAACTTTCGTTAGTCAATAAAGTCTGTTTGTCAAAAGGCTTTTATATTCTCTGTCATCTCTAATATGTAAGATTTTAACTATTAGTTGAAAGACCTATGTCTTTTAAACACTGTCATGCTATAAATGACTATATAGACAAAGGGTAGGCAGACTTTTAGAGGGTACATGCTGCTTCTAATTTTTTCAAGGTGTTGCGGTCCACCCAGTGGCGTAGGTGTGGTGAGTTAAAAAAAAAACTCTACAATATTTAATACAACTTAATAATAGATACGAAATATGTATTTACTTATATAACTAAAAACATAATAATAGCAGGATATAAACGTAATAATAATAGCCCCAAATATAATAATATCAAATGGTGCATTTAATATCAAGCAATTCAAAATACATTAAAATTTTAGACAAACCCATAATTTCATTTTATAGCAACAAAAATTATGTATTAATACTTATATGCGCATTATTAGCTAAGTAAGAGAGAAGAAACCTTACAGAAAAGCAATTTTTGTTCCCAGACATTGCGAAACAAAGTAATTTGCTATTACATTTTACCTTAATGGAATATTTTTCCTGAAGATACCTATCAGTGAAATCATCTCTAGTCTTATTAAAACAATACAATGAAACGCACTGTTTTCTTTTCTTTATCATTTTAATGTAGATTTATGGCTCCAGGCAATGCGAACGTTGCAGCCTCGTCAAAGGACATGCCTGCCTTTTGGGTGTATGTTAATGGCATTCGCATTAGAACTACCAAGATTTATTAGCCCTATTGCTAGTTTCCTCCTTTTCTAATTTGGACGAAAGTGATTAGGGCTGCTTTCAAGTTGTACTGCAGCATAAATCACGTATGATAGAACACAAATAACTGTCGCGTCAGAAATCGGAAGGTAAACAAATTTCCAGTGGTCTGTCTGCTGTGTTAATCTAATTATTTGCTAAATACAATCGGTCTAATGCTTATTGTAACAAATGTAGTTGGGAAGTTGTAATAATGATAAACGACGTATCCTTTCATTTTATTTTATAATATTTTGTTTGTTTGTCAGTGATTGTTTCCACTGAAATAAATACTGATTGGTGGGAAACAGATTACCGAGGAATGTCTTACCTCCCCCCTTACAAAAAAACAAACAAATTAAAAACGAAAAAATTGAAATCTACTGTCGCAAATTTCAACTTATCATGTGAGAACATTATTTTTTTTATGTCACATGTTATCAAACCGATAGAAAAACATCATGTTCTCACATAACTCATATTTCGCAATCACGAACATTTAAGAAAAGCGATGGTTTTTGAACATCTCAAAATTAATCAATTTCTCGGTGTCAGATCCCCCCCCCCGTGAAAAACCGATTTAAACAATCACGTGACTGGCATATTATGCATATGTCGATATTTAAAAAAAAAAATTTAAAAAAAAATGTTTGTTCGAGCTTTAAAACTTTTTTTGCCAGAAAAATTAAAAATGAAAATTCACATTTCGATGCCACCACTCGCTGTTTCGTGTTGATTTCCGTTTTCTTGTTTGTGCTTATTCGGGCTATAACTTCTACGACCCTGCCCTTTATTGGAGAAGCGAAGGGTACATGGCGGACATTCACGCCAAGTTGTAATTTTTTGTTGACTAATGTGACAACCTTCTTTATCATTTTCTAATAACTCTAAAACAAAACATTGATGCTCAAAAGCGATAGATCGCCATTTTTCTGTCCGTGCATTATGAGGCTTCAAAAACCTTAAACCAAGACAGTGTCATGTTTTCACATGATAAAAAAAAATAATGGAGATTTTCTGCGATTCCTTATTATTTGGATTAATAATTAATTTCACGATTGTATGGTGTTCTTTTGGTGGAGAGAAAATCAGTTTCCCACATAATTACGTCAATATTTACTCTGAAAATGATCCAAACGTCTTTTTTAATTTGCTTTTCAACTAGAATTATTTGAAGTTGTAATACAATAAAAACCATATATATACATGTATATAATCTGGCTCCCGCTCTCTTGCTAAGTTATTGATCTCGAACGGAAACATCTGTTCCGGTTTCTGAAAAATCCTTTTTGGAATAGAATGTATTTTGTTGCTTCATTTTTAACTTCGAAAGCATTTGTTTGTATTTTTGCTCTAGAATTGTTTACCGTTGATTAATTTTTGGGAAATTGGTTTTCATGGAACAAGTCGACGATCAATGTGGAGATGTTTTCGTCTCGATGGGAAAGTTGAAACAGATTTTTGAGATTTGCTGATTAAATTTTATGTATTTTTCGCGATCTAAATACACTTTTAGAAAAATGCTTCTATTGAAGCGTAGAAAATTTCGAGATAAAAATGTTTACTTCTAGAAGATTCTGAAAATTTATTTCTAGTTGCCATAACTTTTCACTGCTGTTATAGTCTTCAAGTAATCAATCATGTGTAAGCTTTATTTAATAAAGACTTTTCTTCTTCCTTTTTATCTCTCTTTTTATTGTAGTAGACTCATGCATTCAAGCAAAACGCATAAAGAAGGATTATGGAATATTGGGCTAAGGAAGTTTTCATTTATTTAGTGTAATTCAAAGTAAAGTTTGTACTGTATTTGACATATTGATTGAGGGATTGAAATCTTAACCATACTTGCACTGGATTTGAAGGGAATTTTTTGAAGGGTAGATTTAATAGTAGGAATCAGATGATGACACTTACATGATGTGCTCTATTTGCTTTGTTACAGTTTATCAATCACGATAATTGGAGGAAACATAGTGTGCACTTTTCCTTTGTTTAGAAATCAGCCTTTACCGAAGAATTTTAATGGGAAGAATTTCATTAGGTATCCGACTAAATTCGAAGGAAATTTTTTAAAAAAAAGGGGGAAAAAAAGAATCGTTTAAATTATAAAAACTAAAAAATATTTGAATGTTCAGATGATGTTTTTTTTTTAAAATATAAGTATAAAATTATTAATAAAAGTGAAATTATTTAACTATATAAGTAGCTTTTGAAGAAAAAGCATAATTTGAAGTAAATTTTAGCATTTATCTACAAGAACTACAGATAATTTTAGCATTTATCTACAAATAGATACAGATAACTTCACAGAAAAAGAACCAGTAACTTCTAGAGAAAAAAAAAAATGTTACAGCCTTTCTTTCTTTTTTTTTTTTTTTTTTTTTTTTTTGTTAAACGAGTAACATATCTTAGAGTGTAACTAATTATTATCTAAGAATTATATTCAAAAATAGAATTTTTGTGTGTAATGTATGAAATTATCTGTTAAATTTTAGAATTTTTTACAACAATCTTTACATTAAATAATCATAAATCCACTTCTAACAACATCAAGTCTCAGTTCATTACATTCTGCATAACATAACGAACACGAATTGTAAATTTCATTAAGATACCTTAGTTATTTTTTTTAGACATGGCGATACTCATACAGTAGAATTATGAAAAAAACTCGTTCTTCAGAAAACGCATTTAAAGCTTTTAAATGCTTATAAATAAGCATCACTTACTTGTCAGTAGTTTACTATTACTTGGCTTCTAATTGACATAAAGGCAAAATAGAAATATCACTGAAAACGTAAACATTCCTTTTTTTTTTTTTTTTTGAAACTGCGAATAATAAATAAATAAATTAATTAAAATAAAAAACTCGAATTTTCATCTATATCCATGTTTTTAGTCTAGATAGACGTTTTAAATCTTACTTACCACCGACAGAAGATACTGAACATTAATTAAAATGAAGCAGTAAAATTAATTAACTAAAAACAATCCATTGACAGTTGATAAAGTCTAAGATGCATTGAAATATATTATTAAATGGGCCAGTTTATAACTCATAATTAACACCAAATTAACGGCAAAAGTGTTTAATTTTAGACACACCGTTTGTGGCAACGTTGTGAATAGCTTTCTGGTCTGTTTATCTTTTTCAAGTAACGAACATTTTTCGTCTCTCGGGTATCAATACATGTGTTAACCTGCATTTTTTTAAAAACAGTCACGGGGCATCCAGCGTTATCAGATGAAAAAATGTGGAGAAAGACCAGGTGAGAATCTGGCAATTTGCAAAGAAAAGCTGATCGTAAAACTGCTAAGTAGGCGAAAAAATATGAAAAATTTATTTAATATTTAGATATTTGAGATATAAGTAATAATGTTCTCATTGTGGGTCTTTGAGCTCTGAATCGGAAGCAAGCGGATCCAAAAATGTATGTCATTATAATGGAAAGCTTCTGATGTTGAATGAATGGCCAGTGGAGTTTAAAAACTTGCTATATGGAATCAGCGAGCATCGCGTACAATATCCGGTTGACGAGCAGAGAGCAAAGCCCTTTCTTCTATAACAATCTAGGACCAGCGCTTAAATGCAGAGATTGAATTATCTCCTCAACAAGAATCTTGGAAAGTTTCCAACCTTGCTGAATGCTTTAGATCCGATATTCTAAACTGCTGTGGATGTCGATATTTTCAATAAAATTTATAGTGTTTAAAATAATTTTAATAAATGAATTAAGCTTTTTAAATAAGTGGTTATGAGACTCGTGTGCATTGATTTGCTAAATATTCCTATGCGACATTTTTTACAGCAAATGGTGAGAGTTTGTTTTTGTAATTGTAACCTTTTATTACTGTTGGTAATAGTCTTTTTTTTTTTTTTTGAAATAATGATATTTTTATGCTGACATACTATTTGTAAATTATCTTATGAAACTGATAACAGGATACAGGTTAATTATCAGGCAATGCCTTTAAAATGATGTTTAACAGGTGGTAGTTTACCACTTCTGTTGTGAAAATTGGCAATTTTAAAATTTGCTTTTTGCTATTGGCAAATGAGAAATTAAAGTTTTTCTCCACCAAAATCTTCACGTAATTTTAGCGATTAGTCTTATAAGCTTAATATATATTTTACAGGTATGCGCAAAAATTGTTTATGAACTTATTAGTATTATATTGATGATTTTACGATGAAATGCAATGATACATCTCATTGATTTCTCTGTAATACCAATTTAACTTACCCTTCACTATTGTCACCGGCGTGCCCAAAATAGGAAAACCACTGCCTTAAGCAATCTCATCCTTCATATTATACTAACTCAATACCGACTTCAGTATTAACCATAACCTTCATGTATCACCTTAGTATATACTCAGCCCTATGTGGTTTGTCTTCGCAATTGACCCGACCGACCACTGTGTGCTCGAATCCCCTTGCAATCACCATCTCTCAATAATTTACGAGCCTTCCACAAACATTCCTACGGCATTTCCATTTCAGGGGTCCAGCTGTAAATACAAATTATTTCGGCAGCCGAAGCACTGGTCCGGCCTAATGGCAAGTTGACTGCCGGATTCGAGTGTGTACTTGAGCTATGTAAATTCCTTCCCAAGATCACGATGCGCGTGTGTGTGTTCGATTTGCCATCGAGATATCGTTTGAGCTAATCTTGAGAGAGTCGAGGGGGGACTGAGAAGTGGTTGCGAGTGCTTCGGGATTGGGTTTCTCGTTCGGTGAATGGATTTCCTTGTTTGTAGGGTAGTTTCACTTGTGAGGTAAGGGGCCGAGAAAATTGGTTAGGTAGTTAGAGGGTTCGCATAACGACACTGAAAATAGAGTGAAAAGGGCATGGAGTGTTGCAATTTTCATTGAAGTTCTCAGAAAAGTTTGATGATATCGAGTTCTAAGTTTTTGAAAAATGTTATAACATAATGAAGTTCTAGACTTCTTTAATGTAAGATTTTGGCAGGAGTGTTATCATTTTCCCGGATACTCGAGGTCATATTTCTGATGTCTCTCATGATGGAATTTTATGATTGCTTTCTTGCTTTTTAGCGTGAACAGCATGTAGAAGCAAAGTATTCTAATTATCAAATTCATGTTTCATGTCGTTATCTTCTTCTTCGCAGTTTCTTTTAATAGTATACGTTTTTAAAATTAATTTGACAGTCTCTTAATTTATGCTACAATAGGACTGTTTGGGGATGGTACTCATTGTTTTATTTCGTCGTAAGGTGATTAAGGTGATGCCTAAGTCCGCACGTCTTCGCTAAATTTCCACAATATATTGGTAAAAGCGCTTTTAATACCAGATAACCTAAAGGCCGCGTGCGTACATGTATACTTGATTTCATATCTATAACTCCCACTATTCTGAAGCCAGAAAATATCTAAACCCTTTAGTTTTTGAGAAATTATCTTTCATTCTGCTATTTTCAGATTAAATGTTCTTGAATTACTTTTGAAATATTAATACTATTTATTATTTGGAAAACGAAATAACCGTGAGACTTTATTTGAAGTACTGTTTTATAAGGATTTTAATAATAAATTAACTATTTCACTTTGTATTGTTTTTTCGAATCAATTTCTTGAAAACATTTATGAAATCTCCCTGAAAACAATTTTTATTCTCCTTTTATTTGGGATATGTTTCATTCCGTATTTATTAATCGAAAATCTTTCGGCCCTTGGGACTTCTGTACGATACATTTGGAATGTATTTAGAAGCTTAAAATATTAAATCGATGAGCTGATTCATTATAATTGGATGGTATACATTTCAGTTGCATTTAAAAAACGCTTTTCTAGCACAATGTTAAAATTTGGGGATTTGCATTAAGCGAAGAAAACTTGTTTCATTTTCTTTAGGCAGCCGCTATTAGATTTAAATGCATATGATTGTTTTCCGATTCGGCTTAGAAATTGAAACCGGATTTTGATATCCGGAAGATGGATTATATTCTTTAAAAGTTTATTTTGTTTGTTTGTTTTTTGTGTTATGCATGCATGCATGAAAAATCAAGGGAATCTAGAAAGGGGGATGATGTTATATATTAAAAGCGATGTCTTCAAAAAAATCCATTTATTTTCATGATCAAAAGATAATTTGATTCCTTTTCCTTTATCTCCTTATAAGCTGCCTCTAAAAACTATCATTTGTATTTGTATTTTTTTAGAAACGCTAATCGAAATATTTTTAAATATTTCGGCACTAAAACAAGATTTAGCTATGCTGCGCTGATCAAATGGAAAAAAGAAATCCTCTCGGCGAATTGGAAAGCAAAGGAAAATTCTTTCACATCTAAGTTACTATCTGCTAACATAAATTGCAGATGTTAGAAACGGTCATAATTAGGACTTGAAAATCTCTTTTCAGTCTGTAATTTTTAAGATATTTCAGTTATCGAAAAACTTTAAATACAAAACTTATTCCTCTTAATGAGGCACTCATTTGCTAATCGGATTTATTTTTCTATTTTCAATATTAAACAAGTTATATCGAAATGAAAATTTTACCCCCATATCATTCCCACTTTGAGTTAGACGGGTCTTTACGAACTCGTCTGAGATTTTTTACATTTCTAACAACATATTCCACCCGAAGTCTTGTCGTGAGTAAGACTTTGGTTAAGTAATCTGCCTATAGGAATCTACCTAAAAAGCCAATCCATATAAAGTCACTAATAACATTTTAGAAATAATGTAATTCGATGGCAATGTTTGTATAAGCATTTAGTTAAATTCGCTTTATAACTAATATAGCGCTTATTATTTTTCATTAATTAATTTAGGTAAGTAATGTGATGAATTTTGCTTTCCAGGATTGCAAGTAAAAATATATACCACTCTTAATTCTGTAATTGGACCTATGCGATTACTGTTCTTCTCGATAATTAAAAAGAAAGAAAGAAAGAAAAAAAACACTGCTTTGTTCGGTATTTGTAGTTTGATAATATTCGGCGGATTGCGGTATAGTCTTTCTTCAAACGCACGCATGAGTTATGTTTATTGTTTATGAGTTTGTTGAGTATGAGTTTTATGTTTATTGTGTAAGGCCTTTCTTATATCAAACAGGCGGTGATACTTTGGTGTCATAATTTAGGCTTCTGAACCGGATATATTTTCGAAAGCCAATTCTATCCAAAATCCGTCATGTACGTCGAACTGTATAGTATTAAATCTAATTTTTATTTAAAATGGGAATGATTTTTACCTAAATATAAGGTTAACTCGTTACATTTATTAATTTGTTATATCGATAGCAAATTATTTACTTAATTTTTTTTAAAATTTATATGATATACCTGTTAGCCATTTCATTAAATGTAGTTGAATTTTAAACCAATTTCGCTTTGCATTTTGTGTGCGTGGATTTGAATCTTACTTCTAGTATTTTAAAAATAAGACTATTTCAAAATACATAAAATTCAATTATTTTTAATGAACTATATTTATACTATAGTTACTTTATTAAAATCATACTGGCATCGTCTTTTGAAAATATTTATTTTTCTACATTTTATTTTTAAAGCCAACTGCTTCTTTTGCTGTCCAGTCTCGTATTATCTTCCTATTTCAGAAAAAAACACCCCATTGTGCTACGGCGGCTGAAGTTTTCGAGGTCAAACAACCTTACGATATTGTGATACACAGAATTGTAAATTGTGGAATGCTGGTCTTTAAATCTCCCTTGGCATTCAAAAATATAAGATATTTTGCAAAATAACCATTTTATTGTTCCAAAGTAGAGCATAAACATGATTAAACTCCAATTTAAACAAATTAAACAGAAATATATTGAAAAAAACCCATTATTCTTATCGTATACTAAGTAGAATTTGATCTTAAACGATTTAATAAACTGTTAAAATTGTCAGACACATTTATAAACTACCTCTTAATAAATTCTGAGGCTTAACGCCGATTCTGTTCGTTTAATATCTCGGTTATTCTTCGCTCTTATACTTCGCTCTCGATTTAATTACCCATTTAATCGTTTCACGGTAAAGAATTGACCGTCTGCCAAGACTGCAATCGAAGCACTGTATCAACTTAAACCACATCCATAGATTCTCCGATGGTCAAATCTTGGGCGTTAACTATTGGAGTAGGGTGTACTCCGCCAAGAAATATATAAAACTCCAGCTGGGCTTGTCAAATAAAACTTATTGTTTAAGTAATAGTCATATCCCGGCTTTGTTATCGTTGCCCTTCTGGATTGGTGAGATTACTGATGATCTGTTAATCTTTTGCACCGATCTTTAAGATGGATGGTTGATTTAGGAATTCTTTTTTGTGTCCTGTTCTTGTGGTGAACTTTCTTTAAAAATAGGGTATCATTATCTTGAAAAAGTGGGAATGTATGGCGTATTAAAAACTGGTGCCAGAAACGATTTTCAGAAATCTTATGTGAAAAATCGAGGCTATTTTTTAGAAGTTATTTCGTGTTTATAAAGATCTAGTTTTGTAATTGCTTTTATTTTCTCGTCATTTGCTGATATGTTAGTTTTGGAATTATGTATAATTAATTCTGTGTTTTTTAAAAATTACAATATGATAATATTTTCAGAACTTAATTGCCGATTAATCGATTAATTTCAAATAAAAATTTATTAGTACGGGAAAAAAAAATTGCCAGAAGATTTTGTTGTATTTATAATAATGCGATATATTAAGGACTAAACAATAGAAATTGGCCATATTAAGAACACATCTAAAAATAAGATTTAGTTAATGCACTTAAACAGTAGAAAATAATTTTATATCTAGAATCTGGAAAAGCATTATGTGCCGAAGAGAAGGCTGAAAGTGTAATCAACGAGCCAGTAATTTGCCGTTGTGCTCCCGAGGCTAATGCTAATAAACTCGCATACTCAAATTAAAATTTTGTTTTATTATTATATTTTGACCATATACTTTGGCAACATGTGAAAAAAGATGGAATGCATTACGATAACATGAAGAAGTTGATTTTTTAAAACGGCCATTTATATATGCATGCAAATATTTGACTTATTGACTTTTACAAGTCAACTTCATATGTCTTTAACCATTCCATCTTTTTTTTTAACATGTTGGCGAAGTATGCATTTAAAATATAAAAATAAAGCAAAATTTTAATTTGTGTACGCAAGCTTATTCGCATCAGACTCAGGAGAGACGAAGTTCTGGTTCATTGGTTACAAAAGGGAATAAACCATATTGAATATCTTAAGAGAGAATATTATTAAAAATTCAAAAAAATTAAGAATATGTTATAAACTTTAGTCAGATTCTTATTTATTTGAAATATTTTTTTTAAAAACGCAATAGACTTTTACTTTTAACTATACATTTATGATTAAAAAATGTTTTCCATATTTTTGTACTAAAGGAAGAGCACGTGTCGTATTTTTATTCTTATTTTTTGACTGGATTATTGTTGTTAATATGAATTTCAGTTTTTGTTAAATGTTAGAATGTTATTTGTGATGAGGTGCATTGTATATAAATAATAATAAATTCTTTCGAGCAACTTTATTCTATTAAAAGACAATGTATTGTATTGTATTTTTATCCATTGCATTTTAGAAATTATTATGAAATTGATTATGAATTTATTGATTGTTATTGACACTGATATCACTTACAAATTGTATTGCAACAAATGATTGTGTTGAACTTGAAGTGAAATTATTAAAAACAAAAATACAAAATTGTTAACAATAATAAATGCAAATATAAATTATAGATACAAAAATTTAAATTTATGATCAAGCAAAAATATTCTTAGTGACAACTAATAGATTTTTCTTCCAACTAACATATGACGAATAAAATATGTTTCTTTTAGTTAATTTTACCAAATTTTAATGTTAAAGGACGAAAGGATATCTCAATACATTCGAACATTGAAGTACTTAACTCTTAATGAAAAATAGGTTTAATTTTTGTAAAACTAATATGTGACGAATAAAATGATTGATTATTGCAATCATTATTATTTAGATTATTTTTTGAATTATATTTTGATAAATAAAAAAAAATTAGATAGATCTAAATGATTTTGTTTCCTTGCTTTTTGTTTCCTTTAGTATGTATACGTTATAAATTTCATTTATTTGCAGTTTTTTCTTTGATTGTATATGTTCGACGTTTCTGTGAAGTGACGTCATCTTCAGATGGCGCTGCTAATTTATCATTTGGTTTCTTGTTTTTGATTGATTAATCTTACGCAGAAAGAATCGCAATAATATCGTTTGGTTTTTTGGAACCTTATATTTTAATTACAGCACACTATGGAATATGCAACATATTTTTTAACGAATTGTTGTTTGCTTTATAACCGTATTTTTACGACTTTAACAGTTCTCTTAACGAATTGTAAACGATTCTCAAAAAATCTGTAAATATTAGAAAATAATTTTAAAATCTAGCTGTGTATATTTATTAGATTTTATCACACATATATAACAACTTTCAGGATATTCCAGTAATAATGAATTTATGATCGAATTACTTGATACTACTTATTTCTCACTTACTTTTACCACAACGCAACATAATAGGCAATAAACAAACAAAGCTGATATGATTTAAACCAGAAATATATTTATTTATTTTCCTTTCTCTCTAATCAATTACAACATAGCAAGGAGAAATAATAATGGCTTAACGTCTTTTAAAATAACGTGCTTACAAAAATTTTAATTATTATTTATATTGCGTTTCCGCATCGAAACATTAAATAAATTTATTTATTAGTCTTTATTATATGCATTAACTTTGATACTTAAATGTTAAAAAAAATATTGTGAATTATATATTAGTAATATGCAATTATTTTGCTTCATTACCTTAAAGTGCATAGTATTTTGATTAAATATAATACCGATATTCAAACTTTTAAAAGTTTACAGCTCATTTATAAGAAAAAAACTATATTTTAGAAAAATTTCTTTTATTAAAAAATTGATATATAGAGATAGGAATGTTTATTCTCCATGAAGAAAACATTTTAAATTTATAATATTCAGTTTTATTAATATATGAAATTTCTTACACTATAATAGAATATGAATATATTAATGAGTAATTATATGAAAGTATTTAAATTGTGGGCAATCGTGTATTATAGCAAATATTTATTTTTGATGAGAATGAATGCGGTTAAAGGTTTTAGATATTTCAGGCTTTATATTCATTAATTTTAATTGTAAATTGTGCTGAAATCGTAGTCTATACTTTTTTAAAATTATTAACACTGTGTTCGATCATAATTGAGTTTCACAAGCATTTGATGCGATGACAGTAATTAAAAATCTGATGCATTTGAAATTTTTAAACATCGGAAATTTACTTACATTAATCCCTTTTTTCAAATTTTTTTGAACTTATTCAAAACATATATGCTTAGGAATAACAAATATTAAAATGAAATATAAAATTTTACCATTTACCACAATTTTACATTAATTTTAAACCTTTAATAAAAATTTAATCATGAAAACAATATGTTACATATGTTATTAAGAAACTCTGTCCTAATAAATAACAAAGGGAAAAAATTGATTTCTAAAAGATTTAAAATTTGTAATTAATGCATGTTTAACTTCATTTAAATGTTAATTTTTTTCTTTTTTTTACAACAATTTACATTTATTATAACAAAGTTTTGTTCTCATGTATTTTTATGATGCATATTTTTGAAAAAATTAGTTTCTACAATATTGATGAAATATGGATTGCAAATATTCTTAAAAGCATCTTCTTTCCTCCTCTCAAAAGCGAAGTAAATGATTTGCTTGGAAAAGAAAAACAAGTTTAATTTGAGATTGAATGCTTTTTATAAAAAGATAAAAGCTGTAAGTTTCCATACTTTACCGTTTCCATACTTTTTTTACTCAACATTTTGTTGTTATCTACAGCGTTTTGTTTGTGCCCATTTCTTTTAAAAATTTAGTTGAACCTTTTTTTTTTTTTTTTTTTTTTTTTTTGTCCTTGCTTTTGCCTCCCACTTTTTTTTTCTTCTTTTTTTTTCTATTCTATATTATGCATTGGAATAGCTGAACGTAAGATTTCTACTTTCTGTATTTTTTTAATGTTTTATTATTTATTTCGTTAACAACAGAAATATTTATAAAAAGATATTTTCTTACTCTCTTTTTCTTTGAATGTTTTGAAGCAGAATTTTGTTTGAATTCCATCACTGATAAAATGGTATAACAATAAAATCATGGTACATTTAAAAAACGAAAGAATAAAATTTAAAAAAAAAATCTATATATTCTTAATGAAAGCAGCCTTAAGTTTCCATATGCATATCCTACATGTACCCCTTGCCTGCTAATTTTTAAAAAATATATGTATTTAACGGATGCAGTATTGATCAAGATTTTTTTTCCCTCTCTAAAAGTGTCCTTTGCATTAGATTTGTAATTTTTTTTCACTTTTTTTGTTTTTTGTTTAATTATTTTTTTAATCGAATCACTAAAAAGATTTTTTTTCAGTGTTTATGAATATATAAAAAAATAAGAAAATGTCGACTTTCAGTTTCGTTCTTTTTTATTTATATTTTAAGTTTTTTTTTCCTTTATTAGTCATTCAAATGCTTATAATTATTATCTTTATCTTATAAAAACTTAATTTAATATGGATCTGTCAATTTTCTTTAAAGAAAATAGATTGCTTTTATACGATCTTTATATTTTTGTGGTGTAGTGCTCTTTCTTTTTGAATGTTAGATATGATGCCCTGGTTTCTGTTGTGGGAAATGATGGAGGGGAAAAAAGCATTCTCCATCTTTCTTAATCCATATGTTTTTTTTTTTTTTTTTTTTTTACTTTTTTTTTCTAATCATATTTTGTTCCTTCCCTTTCTATATCTGAAACGGACTACTGATTTAATTCCAAAGAAATAAAAGGTTGGGGGAAAAAGTAGATTGGAATCAATTTCTTATTTTTTTTCTCTCTTCATTTCTTTTAGTTTTTACATTTCATCCCAAAACTAAATTACAATTTTAAAGAGGGGTACAGAATGCAAACCAGTTAAAAAAGTATCTTATTTGAGTTTTGAATACGTTTTACAAAACTTCGAATTTTTTTTATCAGAATATTTAATGTTTTATGCAAATGATCTACCATTTAAATAGCTCCGTGAGAAGAAGAAAAACATCCAGGAAATTTTCTTATTGTTTTAATTAATTTAAATAATGCTAAAGGAACGGTAAAATTCTTTGAATATTAAAAAGCCTTTCGCTTAGTGAAATTTTTGCTCCATCGACGAAAGTTTAATTTCGCTATTAATATTATCTAACATTCTAATGTTAACAGTATTAAAAAAATGTTGAAATACAAGTCTACCTTATTTTTCAGCTTTTTTGATTGCCTACTACCATGTCTATTTTCAATTACATATACACGAACGTATACAAAATAAGGGAGCAACTATGAAAACTTATGCAATCTGAATTATTTTTTAGCTGTGAGCTTGGAATTTGTACGAGATATCATTTTTTTTTATGATGCTTGGTATATCTGCACATTTTAGAATTGATTATTTTTTTAAAAAAAACTTAATTAAAAATTTTTTAAAGTCGAAAAAAAATTGATGCTACAATTTTTTAAAGACATGCATAGATAAAAATAATTAAGATGTGTCATCTTCACTCATCGAAATGTAATCTTTGCAGTTATTTTCCATCCTTTGTTTTAGATTGTATAGGGATGCGCAGAATAACACAATACAGGATCTTGAGATTTGTGAAAGGTGTTAAATGGGATTACAGTGTTGTTATTGGACTATTACTGTCCATTATTATACGATTATTGCATGGATGCCATTACTGTCTGTTAGATTTAAATTCGGTGAACTTGTGAGTCATTTCATCTGGAATGAATTCTTTCGTCCACCATATTATCGGGAACTAATGCAGCATTGTGATTCACGAACAATATGTAGAAGTTATTTCTTATTGTACTGCAACTTCATCAGGATGCATGATATAAGGAATAAAGACGCGAGGATCAGATACCTTCTGTCTTCGTATTTCAGGAATCATAGGTGTACTAATAAAGCTACGTAGATGAGTTTGACCATTCAAAATGTTGCCCACCTTTATTATGATCTTACCATCTTTGAAATAATGCTTTTCGCGAATGTTATCAGGTTTCTTGTATAATGATGCATTTAATTTATAATCATTCTTCCAAACAAAAACGGGTTTAATTAAAAAAAACAAAACATTTAAGTATGTCTGTAGTGACTGGTACTGCTATCATGAGCATTTCGAACTGGGTGCAGTTGACATCCCGATATAGTAAGAAGCATGTCGAGTGCTCCTTGAAACCATCCCATCTTCATGCAGAATCTCCCTTAGAATATCTAAAAAGTTGTTTCTATACCTGTAGTAAACTTCCTTGCAATCTTCATTTTTCTTTTTTAACAATTGTTCTTAATAGCGGTCTTCAGAGTCTTGGGGAACCTTATCATTATATCATAAAATACTGGAAATTAGAATTTGATCGTCCACGTGCTGCTTTCCATACGTGGTAGAACACACAAAATTTTTTTTGCTTATTTTTGTGTAGCGGTAGGAGGAAGATTAAGTTACATTTAGTGAATCTCTCAGTTTTAAGGAATTATTTTCAATGTATAATTATCCGATCAGAACCTCATCCTCCCCTCGCACATTATTTGCATAATTTCTACTTGCTCACTAAGTATTTACACAAATTTTGGGCTTTTAACTTCAGGCAACTGAAAGCTGGCTATATTTACTTTTTTTTATTATTATTATTTGTCTTCAGCTTCCATTTCGTGATTGAAAATTTTATGTATCCTGAATTTTGTTACTGGGTTTGATTTGTAAATTTTTGACATCAGAGTCCCTCAAACTGTGGGTTGCAAATCAATTTTTAAGGATTGCGACGAGATGTATGTGTCTTTCCACAATTTAAAAATGTGATGTGTCTTTAAAATCTTAATCAAGCCACATGTTAAAAATAACAACATAAAAAGAGATGGGTGGGGGAATATGGAAGCAAGCAACTTGCATCAGTTTAAACTATGCTGCCTGTCCCATCGGAAGCTGGACACCTCGTAATTGAAGATGAGAAGCTTCCGATATGGTGGTTGTTTCTCGCCATCCTGTGAGTACATGAAAAGGAAGAGGTCTGGTTCCTCCCATCGATGACGAGACGTACTTCCCAAGGGAAGTACCGTAACCGATGATGGCCATTAGGACTTAACCACAATTCCCGTCAGTGTTGCTGTTGCAGCGGTCGGGTTATTCAAGTTTCTCCGTGTGCCTTCTGTCGGGTCGGAGTAGCCAGTTTAATAAACTATGCTGCCTAATCAAAAATTCCCTTTTGCTGTGAACGTTCAATTGAATATGCACACATATTAATTTTGAAGTAGTCTCGTTGCCGTTTTTGATAATATTTGTTATATTCAGCGATAAATGTTTTCTTTAAAAAAGTTATATTTTTGACCTTATAGTCATAAGCTGTTCGTTCCAAATATATGCAATAATAATAGATAAAATCATACGTCAAAGAGGAAGTGCGTCTCTGTAGATTTATTTTTTAGTAAATGTGTATAGATGTTTGAAAGTTTGAAACAATCAGGTTTATATTATATTTGCATTAAATAGTTAGCTCGTAAAAAGAATACATCTACAGTTATTGCGTTTTCTTTTAATCTTCTTTTTTTCACAGAGACTTTTCCAGACTCTTTCCTTTTACGACATGCTTCCTTATCTCAATGCGCACTCACGTACATACTTAAATTGAATAAGGGGAGGAGAATAGTTTCCTATCGTAAGATTGTAAACTAGCCTATTATCAATTAAAGAATTTGATAAAAATGGTGGTCTTTCCCGTGTAGCTTTTATGCCACCGACATTACACCATTCACAAACGCGTTACATTTTTTTTTTCTTTTTTGCTAGAATACAGTAGAATCTTTTCAGGTCTTAGCGCCGTATTTGATGTATTTTCCATGAATTCGATTAAGAAATTAGAATCTATTTTCGCAAGGTCTTATTCTTTCTTAATGTATTATTTAAATTAATCCTATATTTTAATTAAATTCAATTTTCTCAAAGCTGTGGCATTGACATTTTATTTGCATTAAAATAACGCAAAGAAAATAATTATTCGAAAAGCTAATTATAAAATTGTTTCATTAGATATGTTATAATGCAATTGAAATACCATCTAAATTAAATCTGATGATATAATATAGTATACCATAAATTGGAAAAACCTAGTATGAATTCATAAGGGACTTGTTTGTATTAACATCCAATTTATTCGTTTCTGTTTATCCCTCCCAAAGTTCAATTTATTTATATGCGAATTCGAAAATATTTTATTTGAACTAATGAAAGAAGAATATTTTTCAAACAGCGATTATTTGTGTTTTCGTTTGCTATTATTATAAAAGTATCTCAAAATGAGTTATTCTGAAATGAATGCAGCACATTGTGTTTCAAGCAGTGTTTTTGACTTTTATCAAATGATTTATTATTAAATGCAGTTTTGATAATTAGTAGATCCGGGCTATTTCGCTTAGCTATGTTGTTATTATTTCCTATTTATTTGACTACTCGGGTTTACGGGAAAACGCAAAAAATTATCCAAATCTAAATATTGACCCCCCCCCCCCCTTATTTTCCCCAAACACACTAGCAATTGTGTACCCCCCATGCCATTTTTAAATCTCTGTTATTATTTATACAGACATGATGCCCTATTTTGCAGCTACTTTAAGTAATAAAACAGGATGCACGAAAAAATGAATATCTGAGCCAACATATTATTTTCTAAATTTTCTATTTTTATTATTTTTAAAACCATTATTAGAATAATGCGCTGCTTTGTAGCTATTGTGAACCTTCATTCCTTTGTGTGTGTTGCAGTAGCCATGGGAAAAAAGCCTTTAAAATTCTTCTGTTTACGAATCTGTAATAATGGGTTAAAAATTTTTTTATTAGTTATCTTTTGCAGGTATATGCTGATGAAAGTAGAGTTTAATAAAATGTAATAAGTTTTTGCTAAGCACATTTTTATTAATAAACGTAAAAGTTAGACATTTTTATATCAAATTTGGGTGTCAAAACAAAAGCATAAAACTTGTAAACGTTCATTGAAAGCTCAATGCATGGAATTGTAATTAGATCTTCAATATATTTTAATCTTTAATGAACGCTGATGTGTTTTCTTTCTTAATATGCTCATTATTGTATAAATTTCTGATTATGTCATTTTGAGCGCCTTAACTTTCATGAGTTTGTTTTGATTACAAGTTTTTTGATTAAAATGTATTTCCTACTTTTGAAAATGTTAATGAATAAAATCTTTTCGATAGACGTTCATAGTTTTATTTGTCCCCATTTTTAACTTATTAATATGAAGATTATAGTTCATTATTATAATTGTTATAGAATCTTACAAATCAAAATCTTATTACAATCAAAATTTATTTATATTAATCCATTCTCTGTTAATTAAGCTTGAAAATATTAAAATAGTGGAAATTCATTGCGGGCGAACAAATGTATAAAATCGGGAAGTGAGTGAAAAATCGATTTGAAAATTCCATCATTATAAATATGAAACATATTAACTAAGTAAATGTGTATTTAAAAAGTCTTAAAATTTTGGAAATTGTTGCTGCAATTTATTTCTTTGGAGGACTCAATATTTACTTTAAATTTAAAATTCGATATTAAATTTATTTCCAGGACTACAATTTGTACAATAATACCTGTACATGATTCGATATATATAATGTACATTTTTCGAGATAAATATATTCATAAGTAAATAATAGTATATATATATATATATATATATATAATCATAAGTTTTTTGTTAATTAGTAATTATGAATAATATCAAAAAATTATACTATTTCAAATATGTAGAGGAGAGAAATAATTATAATTAAAATATCCAGGTAAAAGCACAAACATTATATTTTCCACAACATTTCAGTTTAAAAAAAATTCGAATTATTATAAAAAATATTTAATATATATATATATATATGTGTGTGTGTGTGTGTGTGTGTGCGCGCGCGTGCGTGCGTGCGTGCGTACGTGTGTGTTTAATAGAAAATACCAGGTTAGAGTTAAATATATTCCCTTCCTTTAGTCTGTACCATTAGCGGATGTGTAAATCTAAAATTTGATTTCGGTTTTAAAACAGGTTTTTTTATTGTTAAAAATTGTCTTATCCGGTGTACGAATAAACATATGAACAAATAAAAAGTACTTATGGTATCATGAATTTCACATTTTATTTACATTTTTCATTAATGGTTGGCAGCAAAGATGAATGAGATGAGGTCCTCAATTTTTATTATTTTATGTTCTTGCTCATTCATTATATTCTGACTTTAAAGACAAATGAAGTTTATTGCTTATATTTTCTCGCTGTATTATTTTTATTTCATATTTGGCTTTGTATTTTTTTCTATCAGTGGATCACTGTTTGTTACAATCTGCGTGGGTTAAGGTATTAGTTTTAATTTGAGTTTTAGTAAACATTATGAGTATATATAATCGGCCACTACCATCTGAAATACTACGCGGTGTTGAAAATATCTCCGCTCTATCAGTCTGTGTTATTATCGGATGCAGAATATAAACTTCTGCTGGACGTTTAGCAACTGAGGCATTTCTTTTTTTTTTTTTCTTTTTTTTTTTTTTTATGTTTAAATTGACTGTCTTATTCATGTGCGAATAAAGCTATACTATTTAGCAAATGTTAATGAACTGAAGTCTGTTAATTTATACTGATTCATTATAGTCTTCCCTCAAAGACCAGACTGAATATTAATTCGCACTCGGACCAGATTTATTAATAGTTTCTTCTAGCCCTATATATATATATATATATATATATATATATATATATATATATATATATATATATATATATATATATATATATATATATATATATATATATATATATATATAAGCACTCTGCTTGAATGCATGATGCTTTCTATTACAATGTTTTTAATTAATCTGTGACAATCAGATTTGTGATTTGTTAACAGAATAACAGCGCGTCGAGATGGGCGCATTTTCTGATATTATATAATGCTTTTATTTTTATGATGATTTCTTAAGGGAAATACATCGTTTTGTGCGTACTAAAAAATGCTGGGCGACTTTCTTATGCTAAGTTTTAGCTTATGTGGTTTTAGACCACTGTAACTTTATTCGTTTACTCTTCTAAATTTATGTACATTATGCTGTTTATTTTTCAATTATAATTAACATCCATTGAAATCGACTAAGATAGAAACTACTCTTCACGCTTAGTTAAATAATACTAAATATTATCCTATAACACTTAAAATTTTCTTATACGTTTTAACGGATTTCAGATTCCATATAAATAATATTATTATTTTGTGGAATAAAAATTGAAATTTAAAATAAAAGATAAGCATTTTTAAGAAATCTTTATGTAGCCGTAAGACGTATAGAAACATCTCTAAGTGTTACTTGTGTATGATTCGAAACTCGTAGCTTTGCGTTAAGTTAACGTGATTTGTAATTAATTATGAGAGAAAAACTAATATTTCTGCACCAATCATATAAAAAAAAAAGCTGGAATTTCTTATTTTCATGTCAGTGTGGTGAAGAATTTGAATTCAAAACATTGTCATTTCATTCGTAAAGTGAAAAATATTTGTATCAACTCATGGTAGAAGTCCTTATAAAAATGAATTAATATTATAAGAAAGCAAATTCGCAATATTTTATTTCGAACATGCTAATCATTTTCATATATTCTATCGTTATCATATTTATATTTTTTTTTTCAAGTTCATATAATAATCGAACGTAAAACGCACGGTAGAGTATAAATTCATCTTAATTAAAACCTGTTAATTAATTCTTCAATTCATTATCTTAAATAAAACAAATTTGTTTAAAGCTTACCATTTGAAGAAACATTTACTATCATTATCATTTATTTATTATTTATCATTCTCATTTTATCATCTTAGTCAAAATTTAAAGTACTGAAGGTAACTAATAAAACGTTAATCACATAATAATTATGCCAAAATATATCTTACTTTTAATAAATCAGCAGTTTCCCTCCCAAATTTAGTTTCTCCAATAAGGTCATTTTCTTTCTGCAACTTTGATATTTCTCACAGAATTTTTTTTTCTTTATTTCTTTTTGGTCCGCTCATTTCGGCACAATACCGTTTCGCTTGGTAAACACACATATCTCAAATTCCTATTTAATTTGCTCGTCCGGCACATTCGAACCAATTAGAGATTCTTGGCCCCGCTAGATATTTTAAAATTTCGCGCTCTCTTTCTCGAGGCTGAAAATTCCCCTCTAATTGAAACGTAAATTAAATTTATTGCCGAGAAAGCAAACTCTTTTTCAAAAATGGTGCATATTGCGAAGTTTATGACCCAGCCCCATTAACTTGACAAACGAACTGGAGTAAGGAACTTTTTCGTTTGTAGTGTTTGCTACCCTCGTTTCAAACGAGTCCCAAATTTAGTCCTCTTTCTTGTGTTAATTGAAGCTTTGTCCGATTTTGGAGATGAGTCATTCTAGGGCAATGAAAAACACTTCCTGAATACAATACATCGGTGACTATCGTCTCTGCTAATAATAAAGGCGAATATGTGTATGCATATTAGTCTATCTCCTATCACTGTACATCATAGAACATCGGATTCACTTTTTTGAAGACAATACATCGGTGATTATCGTCTCTATTAATAATAAAGAGCGAATATGTGTATGCATATTAGTCTATCTCCTTTCACTGTACATCGTAGAGCATTGGATTGAGATCAGTCAAATTTTTGCCGAAAGTGAGAATATATAATTCTTAGCGCTTTGTTAAAATTTTAATCAGAATTTTAGATAAAATCAATAATTATCATTCTTACGTATGAAAGGCAGTTTTTCTCAGACCATTCATATCGTCGTCCAGACCTTCTTTTGTTTTTATTTGTTAATGTTTTTTTTTTTAAATTTACCTTGTTATTTGACACGAACTGAAATACATGAATTCATTTGAATTAATTAAAATTTAAAAGTAAACATAATCTATACTTATAATAAAGCTCAATGTGTGTGTGTGTGTGTGTGTGTGTTGGCGCTCTACAGGCCAGACCGTTTGACCTACAGCTACCAAATTTGGTACATGTATACCTTGGAGGTCGGGAATGTGCACCTGGGGTTCCTTTTTCGAATTTTTAATTAGAATTTTAATTATTAATTAAAAACTAACTTTCCCGCCAAAAAAATCTTCCATTTTCCCCACCGCCAACTTTTCCGCCAAAAAAATCTTCCATTTTCTCCACCGCCAAATGACTAAGGTTTCAGTTTTCTTTTCTCCCAACAGTAATGAGGCTAGGGTTAATATTTTTCGGCGGATTATTTCAAACGATTCTGTTTATTTTCTTAATGTTTTATGCATTTAAAATGAAACATTGTTAATTAATCCATGTTTCAGATTCGTTCTGAAGTACTTTTGAATTAAAATAACACAGAATAAAGGAAATTAAAAATGTATAATCTGCATAGCGTTACCCCAACTGGCGTAGAAAAATTCACGCATTTGCGTTAACGTAACTGGCGAAGAAAATTCACGCATGCGCACTGTTTTCTGATTGTTGCCATGACAACCGTTATCAACGGATGATTTAAATTTTTTTTAGGTTAGCTGCATGCTTTTGTAAGTAAATTGTATTTATGTTAGTTATATATTTTTTGTATATGCTTATAGTTTTAAGTACATCGTTTTTTAAGTAGTTTTTTTTTAACCTGTTTTCAATGATTTAAATTATTTTTAGGTTAGTTGCATGCTTTTTTAATTAAATTGTATTTATGTTAGTTATATATTTTTTTGTATATGCTTATAGTTTTAAGTACATCGTTTTTTAAGTAGTTTTTTTTAAACCTGTTTTCGACCGATTATTTTAAACGATTCATTTTATTTTCTTAAAGTTTGATGCATTTAAAATTAAACATTGTTAATGAATCGATCTGTTCATGATGAATCTGAGATAATTTTGTTGACAAATTCTTGAGATATTACATAACTTAAGAAAGATATTCTTTAGTGCCCATAAAGTTTAAACGCTCAGTGACTCTATTATCAGTAATCATATTATTAAAAAAAATGCTTTGCTTCAGTAAAAAATATTATTATATTAATTGCAGTTTAGTCATTTCCATTTTAATTTTAAGCATAAATTCTACCGAAACTAACAGAAAATTAGAGAGATACATATTATGTTATGGCTGAAGGACTTTATATTATTTAGAGTGAATTACATGACTATCAAAATTTGATAGTCATGTAATAACTATCTTTCTATATTTCATGTAATAACTATCTATCTATCTTTAAAATATTTGATGAAGAAGATATTAAAGTAGGAATTACATAAAATATTTAATTATTAACATTTTAACGAGCATTAAGATTGGCGAACCGGCTGGTCGCCAAAGGCGGCTAGTATGAAATAAAAATGAATGTGAAAATTCTATTACGGAGTTAATGATTGGTAAAAGCACACGATTCAATGTTTTGATGCATGAGTTTGAATTCCAATATAGCATTAAAAACATTGTGTATGAAATTGAATTAAACAATATTGTAGAGATATGAACTATACCTATTCGATGAAATCCATTTTATTCCCGTATTTTTTCATCTTAAAATGATACAAAGACAATTAATTATAAGATAATTGTTTTGGAAGATAGCGTTACCTTCCATAGGCAAATCAGCGATTATCCGTCTGGTGACGGTTAAGCCTATTTTCGCCCTCGATGAAAGTTTCTGTTTGAAATTTATTTCTTGGCTTCTTTCCCCTAATTATATTGACTATTTTGTTGACACGGTGACTCTTTTCCGAAATATTTAATAATAGTTTGCAACTCCATCAATTAACTAAGCGAAGTGCTCAATTTAATGCAGCTTGTAAATAAAATTTGTACGATAATTTGTTTACATTTTACTGTTGCCACTCTACAATAAGTAATAACTGTGATTTTTCTTCCACGTACGTTAGTGTTTTATATACATATAGATATTTCAATTTTAAGTTTTTGATTTCCTAAATTTTAACTTTCCAAACTTGACTAAACTTTAAACGTGGAGGCATCTAAAATCAGACAAAATGTTAAGTACAGGAATCTTCCCAACTTATCCTTTAAGAATTACGAGGATGAATTGTCATTACTCATTTTCCGTAGAGATATTATGATTTTTACTTTTACATACATTACATACAGAAAAAGTTACGATATACACTTTTTCAGACGTAATTATTTTCAGTTATTTTCTGTTGATATTTTTAAAAAAATTTTGATATGAAATAATTGTTTTTGAGTAAGATAAAGATAAAGAAACAATTGAGCAATAAAGCGAAATCCGTGATTGCTATGTTTAATTTAGGATGTTTGATGTTCGGAAATCTGAATTTATAATTTACTTGCGTAGAATATTTTCCTCCTTGGAACAATTCAAAACAACAACCTGTTCCTAATAAACAATCATTTTAATGATAAGTATTATTAGTTTCCATCCTTAACAAGCAGTAATATTATTGTACAAAATTTTGTTCCATTTATTTCTTAGCAAATCTAAATGTCAACTAGTCATTTTATTACCTCGTTTAGGGATGATATTATATTTCCAACGCAGTAAAAACGATATAGATTGCCTTCCGGTATTGTTAAATTTCGCCAAAAATAAATGGAATCCATTATATTCCGTGTAGACTTTTATTTATATTCAAATCCGTACGTGAATACGTTTATCAGACAATCGTGTTCCATTATTTTTTATTTATTTATTTTCAGTTGTAGAAAAATAAGATGAAATTGTTTTAAATTTTTCATAATCCTCTGGAATTAAGAAAAAAAAAGTCTTTATCGTTTTTCGCGTTGTTTTTATCTTCATCCATTATTTTGATTTCTATTGTTTAAATTAGCTTTTTTTTTTTTTACATTGAATTGGAATTTTGAAAAGTAAAATTAGTTGTAAAATATAATGCGGTAATATGTAAATAAATTTTAATGAATTTTAATGGAGTATTTTATCTTCAAGAAATAAAGCAAAATGATCTGTTTATTAATATTTCCCAAAATAAAAAGGTTTTCATTTTCAATTATCATTTTTTATTATCCTCTTTAAACAAATGACTTTTGTATAAATGTATATATGTGATTCGATCGTTTTTATACCGATAATATTCTTGCGAATCTGTAATATAGCTTAGATGCAACATTAGACTTATTGTTGTAAATAGAGATTCTAAATACTCTTAATGGGGGCTGAGTGGTTGCCAAGCCAATCACTACTAACCTTGGTGCGAAATTTGGTAACCATTTGATGATAAGAATGAACGCTTTGGAAGATACAAAATTTTTGTCTCTCTCTCTCTCTCTCTCTATTAGTAACCGAGATCTTGAGATTCTTCAGGAATATTAAATGTTCTGTCAGAAAATTTTTATAAGCGCTAAAGAATGAAGGGATTTAGTCAATTCTCCTGTTTAAGTGTTGATTTCAGAAAACGTTTTCTGGTTGTTTTATGCTGTTAACAATTGCATTGTGCTGCTATTATGTACTCATTTGCTGGCTTTTTGGATGTTATTAGCGTCTATAAGTATTGTTCTTTAAACATCATCACTGTTTTTTATCACTTATGCACTATATTTTCCTAAAATAATCGCACTTTATTGTCCAACATTTTTTACTTCTTTCACCATATACCTACCTGACTGTTTGCATAACATTATTATCTTTCCTTTCTAAAAATTACCATGCATGTTCCTTAAATGCATGTTGATATTAATATGTGATAATAAAACTTATTTTTTCCTTAAATAAGTTGCCTAAAGTATGTTTAAGATATTTTTAAATTCATTATTAGAAGGTTATTTTTCCTATTAGACAATAGTTTTTTAAATGTAAATCTTCAACTGCAGCTTTTTGAAGTCTTATGGGAAAATAATAGCCAGAATCTTGATTATATGAAGTTAATGATTAATATTTTTTTTTTCCGGATCGAAATAAAAAATACTAACATGAGAAATCCGAGGGTGGGTAGAAAGGTTTCCGGCCTTGCGAGGAAAATAAAAAGTTGTGTTTAATGATTGCTTTATTTTTCAATGTAGTCTTTCCCCACAGACATACACTTACTCCAGCGGTGAGGAAATGCTTGGGTCCCCTCTCTTTAAGAGCTTTCTTCTAAAGTCTCAAAGTAGGCATTAGTCGCTGAGATGACTTCAATATCAGAATATAATTTACTTCCAGCAAGAAATTTTTTCATGTTGGGGAAGAGGTTGTACTTCTAGGGGACCATATCATGAAAATTAGGTGCATGAGGAAGAATTTGAAACCAGTTCATGAAGTTTTGCCATTCAAACTTCACATGCTCCCGTCCACAAGGCTTGTGGACGGGAGCATTATCTTTCATTTTGAAATGCAATTTATCCAAAAGATTAGCATAATATTCAGCGTTGATAGCCCTGACTTTTTCTAGATAATTCAATAATAAAATCCCCTTAAAGTTCAAAAAAAAAAAAAAAAAAAAAAAAAAAAACTGTTGCTATAACCTTTCCAACAGAGGGCACCCTTTTTGCTTTTTTGTGCTGATTTGCCCTTTGCTGTCCATTGTTTTGGTGGCTCTTTAGTCTCTGGTTATAGTGATTATTCATGTCTCATCCATACTAAGAAAACGCCACAAAAAAACAGTTGGGTTTGAATTGTACAGCTTCGATATCGTCAGGGGCTGCAGTTTTTGATCCAAGGTCAGCAAACGCGGCACCCATTTTGCTGATAACTTTCTCGTACTGAAACATCGATTAAAATATGATATGTTTATTTATTTATTGGATATACTATCAGCCTCAGCATCCTCTGCCAATTTCAATCGGCGATCATTCATAAAATTTTTGTGAACTTTTCTAACGGTTACAGTGGCTAATTTTAGTTTTCCAGAACGCTCCGTATCTAGAGTGCTTGTACGACCACGTTTAAAGTCTGCAACCCATGTTTTAACAATTGTAAATGAAGGAGCGGATTCCTCTAGTGTAATATCTAGCTAAGTTTTAATATCCGTTGGAAATAAGCCTTTTATAAAAAAAAATATGTTATCATAGCTCGCACTTAAGTTTTCTCTATACTCTGCTAAAAGCAAAAGAAGAAAATTTTAAAATTGCACAGTATAAAAACAACCAAACACAAATCTTTTAAAATATGCAAAAAGTATTAAACAAAGATGGCATTTTGAAGGGCTTTAGTCAAAGTAATTCCGCAAGAGTCACCTCTGGGTCAGGTCGGAAACATTTCATCTCACCCTCGTGTTATTTTAATTTGACTACAGTGCGTGAGAATTTAATATAATTAAGGTTTTAATTACTACATTTATCATGAACAGGCAATTATCAAAAAGGGGGGAGTCTTCCCCCCCTTTAGTATGATCCTTTTCTCGTCTTCTAATTCATTCTGACTCTTGAAAAGCAGTGATTCTTGATTTTCTATTCCACCATCTCCATTTTAGTAAATCATCGAATTCATTGATTTCAAAAAGACTTTGTGCGTTGAAAGTGGCTCTTCTAGTTAATCGAATTTTAGGCTGTGCTTCTTTAATTCGATTCCTCGTCTCAGCCTATGGATAAAAATCAATTTTGTAAGAAACAGAACTATAAGATTTATTGTCCTACAATTATTATATTTTGCAATACCGGTTCATGTGATCTAACTTCCTGAAATTATTATTTCTATTCAATATTTTAATAATAAAATATTCGTTGGTGCCTACATTCTATTAAAGTTCAAAGGCTGAAAATACGTTGACTGCAATTTTATTCTTAAGTTGCATTTCCTTCGTATAGAAAATCCAGTTCTATGTAGCCATGTGCACACTAGTATGTTGCAGATTCTAACTTCTCGTCAATACTCAGAAATGATTTTTTTCATTTCTTCCGCACTTTCTTTCCAATTTCCGTTTGCGAAATTTTATTGGCTCATTCTTCAGATTTAAATATTCCTTTCTTGCATGTTCATGCTGGTGTTTTATTATTATTGTTATTTATCTTTGCTGAGCAGTCGGAAAGTTTTGAAAAGTCTTTATAATAAATATTTATTTCTTTTCCAGGATGAAAGAAATTTAATCAAGAATGAAGGTGCGAGTGACTGTTTATTCGAAAGCACGGAAGTAATGGTGAGTTTTTGTTCTTTCCCGTGCGATAGATATTGAATACTTTAAAAGATAGATGGCCACTGTTTCTCTACTCAGGTCTCTCTGCTTCTGAATGTGCAGGAAATGAATAATTCAAGCTATAAGAAAATTCACTCAGTGCTCAGTTTTTTTTATTGCTATTATTTTCTTATGTTTGTAATTATTTTTTTAAAATTCCTTTTCGGTCTCTGCAAAAATGATTTAGCTTATATTTGATTCAGTTTTATTTAAAGAAAGAAGTTTATTTATTCTACTTCCTATTTTAAATACTGAGTTCCTAATTTAGTCTTTTTCCACTTCACTCTTTAGTTTTGTTTTTTAAAGTATATAAGGTATTTTTTTCATTGTGTTGTGAATAATTCTGACAGACTGGAACTTGGCCTTTCTAAGATATAGTCAAACTCTAGTTATTATTTTTTATTTTTATTTTTGAACTCTTTGTTAAAAAAAACCGAAATATTTATGGAATTTATTGAATTTTTTTGGTGGAAACTTGATAAAAAAATGGAAGTCAGTTTTTTAAACCACCGACTGTACTACTGCGATAAAAAGATATTGATACTTACTGATTGTAGTCTAACATTTAAAGACATTATTTAATAAGTTCTTATATCAAATACGACCTGCATTTGGCCAAATAATCCATATGTTTTGTGCTGCTACAATAACATGCTTTATCACAGTACTATAATTATTTTTAATATTTTGAAAGAAAAAAAAAAAAGCCTTCAAATACGGCTTAGCAAGCTGTATTAACTAGATATCGCACCTTGCGATTAATTTTTATTTGTACATCTGACACTGCTTCTTCATGGGCATAAATTCAAGTTATTATTACAAAAGAAGGAAATGCGCGACGAACACTAAAGAGGCTCCACTAAAACAATTTCAATTATTTTTGTTAGTAAAGAAACTGTTTCTAAAAGAGCTTTATAGTCAAAGACTATTTTGAGTAAATATTAGTAATATTACATATCCTTCAAAATAAATCAAGCTGAACTTGCACTTTTTGTTTTATGATATCATTTGTGATCTTTGTAACCACAATATATATATATATATATATATATATATATATATATATATATATATATATATATATATATATAGGAATTTTATAAACCAAATAATCTTAAGTTTTATTTCTAATATTATCATAAAACACATTTTTAGAACATCTTTTAATAGAAATTGAATCTGCACCTTAAAATATTTCTCATTAGATATTATCAGCCTTTGTAATGATCCTTTCATAAAGTTCAATTAGTGCAGGTGCCTGGATGTTTTCCATTAACACCATCTCTCAGACTTCTGATACAGCTTTCTTCCGGTGCTAATATGATTAGGATTCGAACTCGGTGGAGTGGGGGAAATGCAATTAACACTTTGCAAGTTGCATATAATTTGAATGTCTATCGCCAGAAATTGAATGGCGAATGAAATTTCCAGGTCAACAAGTTAGGATCCGCTTAACTTCGTTTAAAGTGTCTTTTGCATTGCAAACAGGATTAAAACGAAAGCCGAGATTAAGAGCGGGAGAACTGAGCTGGAAGGGAATGATCTGCGGGTGGATGTTTTTAGTGTAAATTTCTTGCAATTAGGAGAAGAGTGATTTTTAATAGATATGATTTTTGTTTGTCTTCGATATATTATTAATGATGGGGTGCAGTTTCTTATAAGTATTCATTCTAATGTGGGTGTTTTGATTGTTAATTTATGTTATCTCAGTTCGTTTCAAAATTTCTAATGGTTTGCCGTGGATAATTTTACTTTTGAATGCAATGAAACGTGAAATCCTGAACTTGTGTTTATTGTATTATTATTAGTAATGGGATGCAGTTTGTTCTGAGTATTCGTGTGTAGAATATTTTATTGTTAACTTGTGTTAATCTAGCTTTTTTTTTTTTTTTTAATTTTCTGATAGTGATTGTTGATAGTTTTGAAATATCAAACATGAGATTTGACTTCAGTGGTTAGTGATGTTTCGCAGTTTGTTTTGTATATTCAATTGTAGGAGATTTGTTTGTTAATTGCTGTTGATCTAGTTTGTTTTAAATTTTCTGTTTCTTTCTCATGGATAATTTTAAATACATTCAAACATCAAGCAGGAACCATTGTTTGGTGTTATATTTTAAAATTAACTGTAAAGACATGCTAAGTGCATCAGAATTGTTTTCTCAATAACCCCTCCCCCACTTTCAATAATGTTGTCAATTTATGGACTAATTTTTTTGAAAACTAAAATACTTTTTATCATGTGAGAACTTTTAATAATGTTGTTTTGGTTTTGGGGTTTTAAAGCTCGAAATCGCTAGGCAATGAATAAAGCATAAACGGCAATTTTCATCATCATCTTTTAATCGCATATATTTTTTACCTGCTTTTACCAGTATTGCATTATTATTATTATATATGCTTCTTTGAAAGCAGATGCGTTTTTTAAAGGTTGACCTGCTTTTACCAGTATAGCTTTATTATTACGTATGCTTCTTTGACAGCAGATGCTTTTTTAAAAGGTTGGCGTAGAGCTATGAAATCATAGCTGTTATTTCATCTCAAAATCGGTCGAGCTCCAAAACTTCGTGTGCAGCTAGAAAAATTGAAAAATTATCATTATACACACACAGATATATATATATATATATATATATATATATATATATATATATATATATATATATATATATATATATATATATATATATATATATGAGAGAGAGAGAGAGATACCGACAGAGAAATCTCGTGATTGTTTCAAACCGGTTTAAACTGGATAATGACTTAAATTAATGAAGACAAATAATGGCTTAAAAAATAATAATGTTCTCACATGATAACTCAAAATTTGCGATCGTAGATTTCATTTTTAAAAACGTTTTTTGAAAATTGTTAAGTGTGTATTTTAGGACTTTTAAATGCGAGTGATAGTTATATATGGGATATCGGGTTTTCTAGAAACATTCACGAGAATAACGACGTAACGTCTTTTCGTGTAACTTAGCTTGATTTAGTGTTTGTGTGCTAGAGGGTGGGAGCGCTACGAGTTCTCATTCATTGTAACTTTACGAATAAGTTTGTGGGTTTAGCTTTGTTGGTAGGTATGGCAAAAGTGTGGGATCACCTCCACTCTGAGGATGAAACGCTTAACCTTCGGGGGAGATTGAGCCTTCGCCGGTTGGTTAGTTAAGTCTTTACATTCAGTTTTCACTCATGCTGATGTGACTTCGATCATAAAAATAACACTGGATATTATGGCAAATCGGAGATATCTCAGTTTTTGATCAGTCTGCTTTATCTTTGACAGAGGAGTAATAGCATCCTATAAGTCGTAATGGATGCGCTATACATTCTTATAAATTGAGTATCTGATTATTTTTTTAAACATCGCCTTAAGGCTTAGAAGAAATTGCTGTTTTGATATGAAATCTGTTCTAGTTATTATTATTATTATTATTTTACATATATAGAGAGAAATGCGGTTGATAAACTGCAGCGCCCATATTGCAGCGAAATGGTCAATATTTATGATTGAATTTTTTATGGATAGCGCAAAAACTGCGATATAAATATTTATTTATATATAATCGCATCTTTCGATCTTAATTTCAGTACCATTCCGGAAAATGTATTTGTTCCATCCTTCAGTATTTGTGCAACTATATACTTAAGTATTATATTTATTATGTGCTCTCATTTTTTGTATTTCTTTTTAGCGTTGCACAAAATTGATGCGTTCAATAATATTGTATTTTTATATTTAGAATCGAAAACTAAAATAAAGTATACTGAAAAATAATGATAATTTTATTTTTGATTTAACAAAAGCTGAAGCATTTCGGAATACACAAGAAAAATAAAAATAAAAATCACAAATGGACGAAATAATATATTTGACTTCTAGTAAACTCATGTTTTTGAAAATGCGTTTTCAAGTTCTGTGAAGAGTTGAGATTTTGTGTTTTCTTTGAAATTTTATCTTTTCTGTATGGAAGCACACTTATTTGTACAGCCTAAACGTTTTGTAATACTTTTCGCTTCCTTGGGAATTCCAGCAGGTGGACGAGTACTCCAAGTATTCATCTGGACTTCAAAAATTTTCCCCTTTTATTTGTTTACCCCCTACCCCTATGCTTTATGCTCATGAAGTTCCTTTTATATTCTGGTTATTTTTTTTTTTCCAGATATTTCTTTGCTGGCGTTAGAGAAGAGCTTCGTGATGTTTTATCGCTGGAAGTTTTTCAACCTACCTCATAAAATCAATAATAAGTCTTTTAAAAATCGCGTTTCGTTGTTGAAAAGAGTATCAGGGGGTTGCCTTTGATAAAATGATTTTGGGTTCGTAGTTTATGACGATGCTTGAGGAGAAATAAAAATAGCTGTATATCGAAGAATTAAAGTGATAAGTCAGGCCTTTTAAAATTTCTACCCTCGTGACTGCCTTTCTCACAAAGTAATATTTGTTGTTCCAAAAAAAATTTCAAATCTCCAAACATATGATTGTAGTTGAAAAATATAAGCAATGAAATTGGTAACTAATTGATAGTAATAAAAAAAAACGATTTTTCATTAAGATTGCTTTGTTGGTTTCGGCCTGTGATATTATGAATATTTTTTTAATCTGCTGTTTTACTATTTTTGTTAATAGTTCATTCAAAGTAGCCTTAGTAAGAAATCTGAATACCGATAAAACTTTAAAAGCTTCCTTTCCGTATATTATGATATAATTGTTATAACCTTCGAATAACTTCTAAACAAGATATTATTTTAACAGTGATAGTTCGATTATAAAATATTATATTAATAATTAATTAATTCCTGGTATCCTTTATTCCTACCTGAATTTTTATCGGATTGAGTTTGAATTTAGAAATGTAAAATCAATGTTCTTCCTTTTACTGCCATTCTTTTATTTTTATTATTATTATTGTTATTTTCTAAGTTTTAAATACGCACTTAAAAATAAATATGTATCATGTATTTCAAATTACGCTTGTGTTAAGAGTCAGCCCCCCCCCCCTCAAAAAAAAGCTTTGATAGACCATGGAGAAAAAAGTGTGAAAGAAAGAAGGGGAAAATAAAAAAAGAATATATTTCCTAAAGTTATGTACAAATATGGATACTTTTCGATATAATCGACATGAGGATTCAAGAATTTTGTCATATCGGTGGAACAGTTTCCAATTAATTCTTCGAAGAACGTTTTAACCAGTGATGTAAGATGGACTTTAAACTTCCTTTGAAGCTCCTCATTGGTTGGCGTGACGTACCTCGACATCAGATCAGATCAACGAACTTTCTCCACCACCCCTCCCTAGTGTAAACCTTTTTAGTGCAGAACAAAGACTACAGGAATGTGGGTAGTTGATGCATAAAAATAGAGTGAAGGACGTGATTAGCGCCCTCCCCCGGGGGCCAGTGAAAGAAATGGGTGTCCAGAGCTAGAATGTTGATTTCATTTAGAACATCTTTGTTGTATGTTACTAAATGTACATAGAAAATATTATTTTAATCAAGAGAATATAAATAGGCGATGTATTTAAATCCCGTTTAGTCACTAATTGGGATACATTTAAGTATCAGCATCTCCAAAATCTGGTGATTAGTTCCAATTACATTTGGAAGTTCTTTGAATTTTCATTTAAGGATAGAATTATAGCAGGAATGTCTAAACATTCACCTTCCAAAGTCAGAAGTTTGATATATTTGGCTGGTCAGCTCATTGTTTCTGATTTCATCATCCTTTGTTTCTTTCGAACCTTTTAATCAACTCGTTGAACAAAATATTCTATTACGACAATTTTCTGCTCTTTTCTCCCTTTTATGGTTTATTCCTCTTATTTATATGACTTAGAGGTGGGTGATTTTCTTATCTTCCTTGAAATAATGAATTTACTAGAATGCCAAAATGATGAAGAGTTTCAAAAGAACGTTAAAGCTCCCCATCTCATATCACTGACTGCAATATTCTTCGAAGAGAGGATCGGAAACCTGGTCTGTATCATGTTAACTCCCGCCGGGGGACACCTCAGAAATAAGGATGAGAAGCATCCGGTATGGTGGTTGGTTGTCGCCACCCTGGTGGTTACAGAAAAGGTGGGGTTAGGCAACCTCCCATCGATGATTGGATGTACCCATTATCGATGTAACCCTCGGGTAAGGGTGTACTGTGGACGGTGATGCTCCTTAGGACTCAGCCACAGTTCCTGCTGGCATTTCTGTCACGATGGTCCAGTTATTTAGTTTCATTCGTATGCTTAGGGCAGGTGTCAATATGTAATGATAAGTGTTAAAATCTTCTCAGCGATTAAGTCGAAAATAAAGCATGATTGTACGTAACTTTTGGTTATAAATTCACTTTGCTCTCTATACTTGTCTCGCTTTTACTTTGGAACTTGTGAAAGATAAGAGATAGGAAGAAGAAAAAAATCTGTATATTGTTTTCAATGACATTTTCTGATTACCAGTTTTGTGTAAAATGTAGAAATGGAATTATTGCCGTTTCAGAGTTTTAATTTCAAAATATTTTTCTGTCTCACTCTACAAATTTAATATAGTTAATAGTTTTATTTTATTTTATTTATTTATCTATTTATATTTCGAAATCAAATTTTGATTATTTGAAACCTGGAATAATGTGTGAAAATTGGAGTATATTCATTATCAGATGAATAAATAATATCCTCCAGCTTATTTTAATTTTAAAAACTACTTTGAATTTATTATTAATATACTAAATATAGAATTGAAATCTTCGAAATCTTTATTCAATGTATAAATCGTTTCCATATATATATTTCTTACTCTGATTGATTGCCAAGTCATGGTATTCTAATCTCCGAGTTAATATGCAGTATTTCTTTTATAACATTTATAAAATAATATTATTTAATTTTTCTTATGCAATAGTTTTTTTTCCTGTAGTATTTATTATACCGGCTCTTAAAATTAATCTACATTTACTTGCTAAAATTACAGCATACGAAATACGCTGAAAGTTCAATACCGAATAGTACTTTCTTTATTACTTCTTCTGCTTCTGAATCTAAAGAAGCAACCATAATAAAAATAATAATAATAGAACTGACCTTTTCTCCCTCTTACGTCATTGAAACGAGAATTCATTCTCTTCAAACATCATTTGCCATTTTCAAACATCCCTTTCAAGATGCTTTTATTACCTTTTTATTGTTTGCGAAAGCCTGAAACAAATTTAATTAACACCATATGCATATTTAGCGCTCTTAAGGGGTATGATTTTGCCATAAAATCTCTTTTCTTCGGCCTTTCGCTCTTTCCTGTGAGGGCCTGTTACCAAAGTATACTTTTTTTTTCTTTCTTTATTCTATCTGAAAAGTTAATCTAATTAACAAAAAACCGCCGTCCTAGAAATACAAGCAGAGGATAAAAAAGAAATAATTAAAAAAAAAATCTTTAATGTATCGCCCTTTGTGGGGTACCTTTCTTTATCTTTTATTTTATGTTTATTTATAGCATCCTTTTTGTTAATCTATGAGTTATGGTAGCCTTGATATAATCTTTTTTTTTTTAATGTGTGCTTAAAAGTGTGTGTTTTGTAGCTCTAGAGCTGTATTTTACGGTTTTTATAATTATTCTTTAAAAACGTATTTTAACGCTTGTTTTCTTTTTTATCCTTCGTTTAAAAACTGACTATACCACTATAGTTAATTACTTATCTGTATAAAATTTTTACCTAAGGGGGTTGGTGTAAGCAAATAAAATATTTTGCGAATAGATTTTTTTCCCCCCTAAAATGAAGACAATTCTCAGACAATTAAAAAAATGGTGGGAGATAGTGGAAGTCTTATAATATTCATGTGCTTTTAAGAATTCGTTTTTAAAGTTCTAAAATGATGAAAATTAATAATGTTTCTGTCTCGAATAACGTCTAATTATTATTTTGTATCTTCAGAAAATAATTAATTTTAAATTTAACCTTTGATAAATGTGTTGTTACCTTAGATAATGAAAGGAACATAAAAAGAAATATAATTCACTGTTTGTTTTTAACATTAGATACAACAATTGAAACAGCTTAAAAATTATTAATGTAACCAACGAACTGTAAGTCAGATCCGCTGCCGAGTCTAATGCAAATAAGTTTGCGTGCGCGAATTAAAATTTTGCCTTTATTATTAAATTTGAAAATTGCGCAGTAGCTGCACAAATTTGATTGTAAAATTTCCATTTTCGTGTTTTTTCCCTCCTATTAATCTTACATTCGTAGTGTTAAATCCATTGCCACCGCATACATTTCAAATATAATAAAGTAAGATTTTGGTTCTTGCACATAAGATAATTCGCAGCAGTTTCGGAAGCACAACTGTCTTTCGGTTCGATGGTTACATTAATGTCTTTCATCATTTAAGATGAAGTAATTGTAAAAGACCTCTAAATATGTTTGAAAGAAAATTTGAAGATAACACCTTTTGTAATGGAAGCAGTTACATTGCATTCATTAAATTTGTTTTCTAGTACTTGTTTTATAATTATTAATATTAAAAGGAATATTTTTTTTTCTTCTCTCTCTCTCCAAACAAGAATGTAGAAAGACCAGAGGAATAAGATTATATAAGATTTTTAGCCTGAAACTCATTGAATAGTGTTTAATAGTTTATATAGAACTTTGTTTTATAGTTTATATAAATTTCGAAAAATACTTAAAAAAATTACTGTTTTCTTCTGTATTATTAGTTCTTATATTTGGGTTGAAGTCTTTTGGAAGTGCCTATAATTTTACTAGCATATCTGGTGAAATCAACGAGTCAAGTTCTCATACTAAATAGGGAATTCTGGCATCGAAATGACTTTGGAACACTTCCGTAAACTCGATATAGAAATCTGATTTAGTTTTATTATGTCAAATATCTTCAGTGGATTAGTTTAAAGGAAATTGGCATGTTTCGCTTGGAGCGACGAACCCGTTCATGGTGAGCAATTCACACTCACATCGGCCTACCAATTTTAAAAAAATTAGAAATTTAGAAAAATTTTTAAGGGCAGATATAAAGAATCTTTCTAGAGCGTCATTTTCTTTTCTAATTCATATTTTTCAGCTATGCTATGCACTTAATCCACGTCCTGTCCTTGTTTGCAACAATTTCTTATAAATTGGATCTGCGAATCAAAACAAGTGATTCTGTATGCGATAGAAAGCTTCTTCTTATGCGTGAACCATAATTGCTTGTACCGATGAAAACTTTCAGTTAAATGAGGGTTTTGATTTTAAATTAGAATGATACTGAATTACTCCTCATCTTTTGCGTAAGCGTTGATACACAAGTTGGGTCAATAAGTCATTATAGTTTCATACACCTTTACTTAATTTGGTTGTGATTTTTCTAGTTACCTTGCTCATAATTTTGATTCTTTGTTCTAATGGATTAAAATGACTATTTTAATAGGATGTATAAGATTTAATCTAATTCGATATCTTAAATTCAGAGACTAATTTTCTGTTTATAATTAACAAATTGAGTGTTCACAGAAAAACTCTGCAACTCTCAATTTGAAAGATAAAGCTGGCTAAAACAAAGAAATATCCTATCTCTGAAGAGTTCTTATATAATTAAGCTGGAGTTCACATTTTTTATTAAAATTTGTCCGTAAGTAATTTTTGTGCAGTTGACATATGTTCAATTCTAAATTCATCTAGCTTCTTTCACTCTTTTTTTTTTTTTAATTTTTTATTTGACCTTCGACTTCTTTTACTTTTCTTCTTTCTAAACTAGTATCATCTTCCCATTAGCTATTAATCTTTATTTTTCAAATTATATTGAGGTTTCTTTCATGACTTGAATAAATTCCTGCCAACGCTGCACAAGACGTCTCCTCTTTATTTTAAGTTCACTCGGAATGGGTCAAAGTTCTCAAGTTCATTGAGTTCTTCGAAACAGGTCGACACGACCCCGTACGTGAAAAGTTACCCATTACTGAAACTCACAAAGAAGATGAACGAAAGTGATGGAGTGAATTCAAATCGATGCGAGAACTACTGATTATCGATTATCGAACTCCGTCGTGTAGTATCGCAGAATCGATATCGTTTTTTTCTTATGAAAAGAGAGTAGCGAAACATTCATTTCAGTGATGGCTGCCGACGTTTTTATGTTTTCAAAGTGGATTAGCTGCAGAGGGAAGAGTATCATAATCCCGAAAATGGGGAAAATGCAAAAAAAGGCATGCATGCGTTTCAGGCGAACCCTTTAAGGTCGATAGCTGGAATTTGTTATTGGAAGGAACAAACTGCGCCCTTTTTTTTTTTTTAAGAGGGATGCTTTTATCCGATAGCGGATACATCTGCTCGTGTCCTCGTATCCGTTGATTGATTTTGATTTAAAATATAATATTTAGTTAATTATATATTTGAAAGTGTCTGATATTTTTTGTTTATGTGTTCGAAGGGGTTTCATTGAAAGAATGGAAATTTCAGTATCACATACTTGTGTACATTCTTTCAATTTCTTTTATTTACTGTATATATTAACCGATCAATAGTACTTTTCGAATCCAAGTAAGTGAGCAGACACCATAATGAGCATTGATCTCCGCAACTCTAATGGCTGTTGTATTATTTGGAATTGTATTTTATAATTCTTTGTTTGTCTTATCAGGGGCGCATGTAATCCTCATTTAACCCTTTCTAGGGCCGTGGGAAGTATACTTCCCACCAAATTTATCAATCTTTGTATGAATTTATGTAGGTTGGCTTAAGTTCGGACAAATTTTTTTAGAAAGGCTGAAACTTAAATGCTTTAGTTCTTTATTTTACACAAAATGATGTGTCTTGATTTGATACTTAATTATTAATTAACCAAATTAATTAATTAATCAAAATGAATTTATCTAATAAGCTAAATGAATCCCTTTTCTTATTCTAATTTCAAGCCTAAAAATATTTTAACATAATATGACTAGAAAAAAATGGCCCTTTAAAGGGTTAACTCGTTCCTGTAAATGTCTTTCAGTGCACATGAATATGGATGCAAATGAGTCAATGGCTTATATTCTTTGTAGTATTATAAATAAATGATAAAAATGTATACCAGTGTTAAATCTATTTCATTCTAAATTTTTCTTTTCTTTCATTCTTTTATTTTTTGAAGACTTTCTTCTCATCTATTCATTATGTCTTTTTTTTTTTTTTTTTGCGTGCATATTTTAAAATATAACACGAAATCCAAATATTTAAAGGAGTATTTATTTAACCCTTTCTAGGGCTGTGGGAAGTATGCTTCCCATCAAATTTATCAATCTTTGTATGAAATTATGTAGGTTGGCATAAGTTCTGACAATTTTTTTTAAAAAGACAGAAACTTAGATGCTTCGGTTCTTTATCACACACAAAATGATGTCCCTTGGTTTGTTACTTAATTATTAATTAACCAAATTAATTAATTAATCAAAATAAATTTATCTAATAAACTAAATGAATCCCTTTTCTTATTCTAATTTCAAGCCTAAAAATATTTTAACATAAAATGACTAGAAAAAAATGGCCCTTTAAAGGGTTAATAACTAGTCTAAGATTTGTTTTGTTAGGAACCTGATATTCGGACGTAAAAACATAAGCGGGAAATTTAATCCCCCCCCCTCCCCTTCTCCCCTCTCCACCCATTAAATGACGGAAGATTTATTTCCTTTTTAAAATCAAACGGAAAATTGAGAAAGTCTTGAAAAAAGTTTTACCTTTTCGTTTCTTTTCTAAATGTCCTTTAAATGATTAACTGAAAGAAAAAAAAAAAAATATTCTTTAGATGTCATTGCTAAAGCCCGCATCTGCCCACCGCACACTTCCCACTACCTGACAGGAGCCGAGCCAACACGTTTAGTCAGTCCCTCCGAATAATGGCGGCAATTATACAAACGGGCATTCGAAAATAAATTAATGTGCGTTCTAAATGCCACACTTGCGTTGCGTCGATTAAATTATACATCGGAGCCCAAAACCGTAAGCCTCGCCGTATTAGGTAACACGGCAGTGCAGCGGCGTCCGTATTTAACGATTTCGGCCGTGTTTATGTTTATGCGCCCCAAGCGCACACAGTTCTTAAATTATTCATTGGATTGTTAAAGTGTCGAAGGACTCGAAAGCAGAGCCGTGATTTAACGCCCCGGAAAAGAATTATTTAAAGGCGCCTCACAACCGATAAGTGCCGCGGTACGTGCACAAGTTGTCGTTACCTAATAAAAAGGATGGCGGATTTCGCGAGGTTTGGAGTCAGTCTTGGATCATATTTTTGGCTGTTGTTGTTTCATTATGCTTTCAGAATGCAAGCGATTTTTTTTTCAGTGCCATGGATTCATAACTATATTCGAAATTTGGATAGTTAATTTTTGATTAATCACGAAGATCTTATTCAACATAAAAAGTTGTAATGTTTATTCCATTTTTACGATTCCATTTCCGTCGGAAAAGTTTTGCCCGGTATCTAGTAAATCCAGTAAAGTACCGTTTATATATATTTCATTTATACATCGTTTTATCATAATCCTGATTTCTTAGTAGCCATTGTGATGGTAAAGTACTTCGATGGCACGTCTACATAACATGGCTAATGGTTTCATGTAATTCGTTTGCACGATAGGTGTTATGGCTAATGGTTTCGTATTCCTCATTTGCATGATTAGGCGTCATGGCTAATGGTTTCGTTTTATTCGTTTGCATGATTAGATGTCTTTGCTAATGTTTCCGTGTACTCAAAAGAAAGAATATACATTTTAGACTTATTTCATTTAACTGAATTGCTTTGATTTTCAGTTGCCGTTCAATATACTGTCGGACAGACAGAATGTCTAATCACTTTTTTTATTGTAACCCACAGGCCATGGAAAATACAAGAACCGCCAATTTTATAGAAGTCGTAATAATTACTAATTTAAAGAAGGGTGAGGTTGGGGAGGTCAGTTAAAATATTTTACTTTATATAACTGTCCGAGATCTGTTTGGTAATAAACTAGTTGGTATTTCATAGTGGATAAATAATTAATCTGCAGCAAAATTATTTACGAAAACTCTTTTTATTGTTCTACAAAAGTATTTGGGAGATTTAAATTAACCAATCTAAATGTATTAATAAGTGAGATGGGAATTGATGCTGGCTGTTATAGTCTAATGTTTAATCGCTGATTTTTTATTGTAACCCGCAGACCATGAAAATTACAACAAAAACCATCAATTTTATAGAAGTCACAAAAACTGTCAATTTAATGAAGAATGAGGCTGAGGAGGTATTCAATCCTATCATTAAAATGAGTTACGAAAAAATATATTGGAGAAAAATAAACTCAGTTAAAAAATGAGTTACGAAAAAATATATTGAGAAAAATAAACTGAATCCACATAATAGGGTCGTTGTTTGTTCTTCTTTAAAATATAATAGGATAAAAAAAAACATTTAAAAATAATAGATCTTCTTAATTTTATTCAAACCTTATTTTTTATGTTCTTGTACACCCCAACAGTATTCTATGAGATCAAAGATCTCTTTTGTTTCTTGCGAATCGTTTTCAATTATTTTTAGTCTCTCCCTGTACCCATGAGTTGGAACTTAGGATTGCATTCAGAGTTATATTTATCATCCCCTGTAGAAATTGCTAATTGCTTTGGAAAAAAAATTCTTTCGGTCTAATTTTCTTACAGAAATGAAAACAAAACATTTACGAACCCAATTTTGGAAGAGGAAGAGAAAGAGAGAGACAGCAAAACTAATTTAAAACAACGGCACTTCTTTCTAGGAGCAAAGAAATTATGATTTCTGCATTGCACCGAACTCGACGGCGACAAAACAAATTTACGACAAGGGACCGGATGTTTTGAAGACGTGAACCCTCTCTGCCCATTAGAAAAAATAAGGCCTTCCTTGTATGAGTTTTAGTATTTCCCTCAACCTTAATTATCACTAGCAGGTGTCTTAATTAAACACGTTTCGTGAGAATAAGAAATTTGGAAAGTTGCATAAAAAACGGTTACAGTGAGAGAGATATTTTTTCCCTCCTTTTTCATGAAATAAAGATATGAAATGTTTAAGGAACGGAATTTAATCATTTCTTGTTTGGACCTCGTTAATTGTTACAATAAGCGACGATATTTTTTGTCTTGAAAAAAAAATAATTTTCTTAAAATTAGCATTTTTAGCTTTATTTAAAGAAATTAGTCGCATTTTGATTTTGATTTTTCTTTCATCTGATTGGCTCATGACGTCAGTAGAAGAATTTTCAAAAATTCAATTTGAAAACATTTAAAATTTCGCAACTGGAACTTTTGATTTTTTCTTTATATAATACTCGTCAGTAAATTTCTATTTGTTCCATCTAATATCTTGCCCTGGTGAATTTATACAATGAAGTGAATGATCCTTTAGTTAGTTTATTGAAGTAAATGGTTTAAAGCATGCGTTTGTCGTCTCTTTGGTTAAAGATATCTTTTCTGCACTTGTGTTCATAAAATTTAATTAGTAATGTCTCAGCAACTCAAACTGCGAAAAAGGAAAAATGTTTTTTTAAAATCTATTTTATAGTAAAATGCATAAGTAAGATATTACCAATGAGATTGGTAAATAAATGGGCCAAAGAAGATAATTTTGCTGTGTGATGAAATGGAAGATCTTAACGTGAAGGAGATAACTGATTGTCTCCGGTTCGATCGCTTCGATTACCAATGGTGTATTGTATTCCGTTCTATTATATGGGAGCTGATTCTTTTCACCTTATTAATCGCATGGCGACAGAATAAGATTCTATATTTGCATCGAAATGAAATAAAAACTTAATTTTTAATATTGTTGAAAATGATTATTTTATATTCTTGCTTTGAGCCTAATGATTAAGTTTTAATTATTTTAGCGCATAAAAGAAATTGAGAATTGAAATTTATTTGTAATTAGATGGTTCCTCGGCGCGTTGCTGCCGCAGAAGAAATAGTTCGAAATTTAAATTAGCTGCCTTGTTTAATTAGGAATGATAGAAAGAAAGGTATTTATTTTCTTATCGGCAATGAATACATTCATTGAAATTTAATGCTATATAAAGGAGAAAAACAAATAATATTTTTTTAAATTTATTATTCAAGTGCTTTTGAAGATGATGTCGTTTCCTTGTTACCACGAAAAAAGGGTTGCAGTAGCTTCTAAGGGCAAAGACCCCTGAGCACCCGAGGGCAGAAATCTGACTTCTAGCTTATGAAGATATCGCTCGCACATTCGCTTGCACAACCCCTTTTTACAGGGGGGCTCATTCACACACCTCATAGATAGAACACAAGATGAAGAAAACCTCATAGTTAGAACACAAGATGAAGAACACCTCATAGATAACACAGAAATGCAAAGACGCACAACGATCGGTTGCAAGAGGATAAATGAATTTTAACAGAAAGCCATAATGTATATATTCGTTGTTTGTTCTATTACATTGTTTGCATACTATAAATTTGTTGAGCATTTAAACAGTTATATTTTATTAACAATTCAAAAGTGACTACTGAAATATTTTTAAGCAATAACAATTTAAATGCAACAAAGAATTTTGAGCTGCTTAACGATATATTAAATACCTAAAATCAGACAAGTAATTTTGGGTGGGGGTCAAAAGAGGCCAATTTTTTTATGCTTATTAAGTTTCAATTAAATATTTTATGTAGCTTCAGCTCCTGTAAAATTTCTACTTTAATTTAAATTAAAGTGGAAATTATTAAACTGCAATTAATATAAAAACCAATTTTTTTACAGAAATCAAGCATTTATTCCCAAACCAAAGCTAAACATTCATTATTTATTAGAGCATTTATGGACTCAAAAATATAATATAATTATTTACTTCATTTGTACCATTTTAGCGGGACTATATTTTTTATAATTATTTACTTCATTAGGCCGTTTTATTAAAGGTTTACAAATTAGCCTTTGGGCCTTGAGTTGAAAAGGTATTTTTAGATTATTTTACAAATATACTTTTCATTGCCATTTTTATGCTATTTGTAATCGCATGCATTGTTCAATATATTTTTGTATGCATGTTGTTTATTACTGCTATCTAATTAATAGTAAATTTTAAAAATTGAATAAGGATCGGAAAATAAAGCGTAAAATATTATTATTTTACGCTTCAAACCAGAAATTCGAATCTTCTTTATATTTTTCATGAATATGAAGTTTTTCAACTGATCACTTTTTAAAATGATAAGACACCCGTCCCCAAAGAGTCTTTTAACAGAGGAGGGGGGTGAATTTATCTTATCAGATTCCCTCATTCTATAAATGCAGATTATTATAGACCCTAAACTAAATTAAAACTCAATTAATAAATAAAATAATTGCAATTGCAAAGAAAGAAATTAGTATCCCAAATAACATATCAAGAGAATTAAGATTTCGAATCGAGTTTCTCTTACAATCGCCAAGCATTCCGATTCGGCGCGAACAAATACAAAAACCGAGATGTCCCAAATGCCTGAGATTCCAACCATAATTCTCATGATGTATTCTTTTGGCCTGAATAATTAAGCGTTTCCCCTAATCTCATTTCGAAAGAGATAATAAAAGCGCATTTTTAAATCTTCGTAAAAAGGGAAGAAAAATGTTGATGAAATTTATTTAATTTAGTAGCGGTGTAACTGAAATGATAATCGCATTACCCGAAACAAGACGGCCAACTTAAGCTCATTTGGCGCCGAGTAAATTTGAAACGGTAGCTAATTGTGTTATATAAAGAATGGAACTCGCCGTATGAAATGGGAAGCATCAAATATCTCTTTCTAACCTAATTTGAAACTTCATATAGTTTGGTTCACTTTTTACCATCATAATTGGAAAGAAATCTTATGTATTTATACTTTATAGGAGGTATTATATATCGTTATGGGTCGCTGTATTTCCAAAAATGGATATGTTTGGCGAAAAAATTATAATATGTGATTTGTTACTTGTCAGATTAGTGAGTTATCTGTTATTCTTAATGGATATATTCGGAATAGTTATGGAATAATAATATTAAAAATTCTGAAGATAACTATATTTCGCAAGAATTTCTCTCTCTATTTCTGAAATTAGAGAACAATGTACTTATACGTATAAGTTTATCCCCTTTCCATTATAAAATTTACTGCGTCTGTCTCGTATATTTCATTTTCTTGGCAATGTTTCAAATTGTATTCTTTTCCTGATACTCGAATCAGTAAATTTGCTTGACTAGCTTGGTTACTTCTAACTTGTTTATTATTCAGTTATAATTAAAAATAGTTTTTAAGCAATGACAATGAAAGCTAATTGTTTTATCATTTACTGTATGTATTGATAATAAAGATTTTTTCTTGAATTTTGACAATTTTTTTTATGTTTTCTGCAATTTTTTAATCAATAAATATTATTATTAAGGAATTAAACGGTTTTCAATGTTTCATCGTATAATTATATTTTTTTTTTTTCAGTTAGTAAAAATTAAAGAAGATTTTCTTTATTTTTTTCATATTTTTCGACATTGTCGTTATGAATTTTTTCCTTACCTTTTTACATCAAATATTTTTTATGGAATCTATTAATAGAGTCTTCTAAGATATTAAGTAATATATTTGATATGTTGAAAGATTGTACTGGCTATTTTTCAATTTTACTTACATTATTACAATCCACCTAGACGTGGACATCCTGTCAAGACTCCTCCTATAATAGAATTAAAATTCGTCATTCCATTTTATCTAAGAACAAATTGTGCTTTTTATATGAGAAATAAGAAAATAGTACCGCTTTAGAAATGTAATTTATTGGATGTTAAGTGACTTGTTCAATTACGCTTGGATATTAATGAGATGTTTTGTGTTTTGATACGGTTTTGGAGGTTTATGTACATAATAAACATGACAAATAAGTGAAAAGACTTAAATGTGCATCACAAATTAAAAATACCTTGTGGTGAGAACCATTTACTTTATATTTGCCTAATTATTCAATTGAAATTAAACATAAACAGTATTCACGGCTAACGAACAAAAGCAGTTAATAATAAGTAATGACAAAATAATTTATAATAATTTAGATATTTAATTCAGGAAATTTCATAAATCATTTCATGCAGAAAAAAAAATTTGTTATTTTTTAGATTACCTTATGAAACTATTTTGGAGTGTTGCTTTTGCCTCATATTCATAATTTATATTATTTACTTACTATGGTTATGGAACATTTTAAATTATTTAGTTCTCTTTGAAAGAAAGGTCTTCTCAGGAAATCTTTTTCTGAAAAGTCTAAAATTATCATTATTATTCTTTTCTGTTTATCTAATGTCACATATATATATGACATTAGACAGATCAATATATATGAAAGAATAATCATTAGCCTTTAAAACTCTGGACGGTATTGTCTAATTTCAGATTAAAATAAACTCCTTGTATGTTTGCCAATTGGCTTTAACTTCGCCAAATATATATTTAAATGTAAATGCATTTAAATGTAAAAATATATGTCTAAAGTGTATTAGCACGATTGAAAAAAGAAGCAGAAAAATCAACGTTGGAAAAAAATAGCCAAAAACAAAATGCAATCAGGAGCACCAGAAAAGCATTTTCAAAAGCGATGGAAATTATTCAAAAGAGATAAACACGGGTTTCTGGATCAAACAGTAGGTTGATGTACATATAAACGAGTTTTCTATTTCTCTAGTGTCGCAATAGGGATGTTTTAACAATGAATGATGCTTTACAGATGATGAGATATGCTTCTCTTGGGAGGGCTTGATGCACGAGAACGCTTTCAATCGAATGTATTTTATGCAATTCACATTTCATGTATTATTATCTTCAACAGTCCATTATCTCAGGTCATCATATATCACTCGGTAGATGGAATATTTCTCAATGATTACCAATAGGTCTTTTGTAGCATCAGAGTGGGTTTAGTTCAGTTTTATTAATGTGTCATTTAAAAGCAGACTAGGGCTATGTGTGGGAAGATATTTTTGAATTGTCAGAAGATGTGGATGATACTTAAGCCAATATCTCCTCTCAGAGCTTCCACACCACACCAGCAGGGGGACGTTTTGACGTCCGATTAATTTGCACTTCCGAAAACGACCCATTTAACTTGCACTAAATCCTCATACGCGATAGATTTTTAGTGGAATCAGATTTAAAACCTGAAACCTCCCAACACCGAGAAGTTGCCACTAGGCCGCTGCTGACCTCATCAAAGTTAAACTTATAAATTATCAGAAAGTTAAAGAAACCATTATCTTGTGTGAAAGCACCTTTATATTCACTTAACAATAGAGATTAGTTAAACTTATTGTAAACTATCAAACAGTTTAAGAAATCATTATCTTGTGTGAGAGCAGATTTATATCTACTTAATGATAGAGATTAGCTAAACTTATCATAAACTATCAAACAGTTAAAGAAATCATTATCTTGTGTGACAGCACTTTTATATTCACTTAACGTAGAGATTTAAGAGCTATTGACGAATGCACTTCATTTCTTGAACACTGCTTCATAATTATATTATTAATTTTTGTTAAGATTAAAAGCCGATGACTTGCGTTAAAATATCATGCCTGTACATTATTGATGATGAATGACGCAGACATAATAATCCATTTTTCGATTTGCCGATATAATCAAATTCAAAAGGAAACATATTAATTTCGAAACATCCATCTCATTCCACGAGTAATAACACTGAAGCCAAACAAACACAGCCGGTTCCCCGCTTCTCTCTTGAAATTTCATGAATATATTAATTGCTGTCTGATATGAATTTCCAAAAGTAAAGCATAGTGAATAAATAAATGCGCTTCTCAAGAATTCCTGCCACAAATATTTACCTTCGATATTGAAAATTTAAAGTAACCTTCAGACGTTCCATTTATGTCCCCTGGAGAGTTTTCTCATAAATTTGATGCCCCTTCGATAGATTCCTCGTGGATTATAGCCTCGTGTCTGGCTAGAAAAATTATCGGCGATACTTCTTTGTTAAGTAAATTGGCCATATTCGTGACAGTAATTCAAGATTCTTTAAGCAAAACAGTATTTCGCTCAATTATTCTCCAAGTTCCTTGTGCGCATATTCTAGAATTCCTCTTTATTGAGTTTTAAGTATACATTCATCCTGCTCATGAAAATAAGACTCAAAATCATCAAGTCCTCTTTAAATCCTATTTTCAATTTGATTTGGAAATATTTTGATGAAAATTTAATCTCCTCGCATTTTCCTTGTGCGCTTTTCGACGTTTTGAAAGAAGATAACCTTAAACAGCGCAGTTTAATTTCAACGGATTTCGCCCAGAAGGCAAATCTGATTTAAGCAGGCAGCACGAAATGCAGTCCCAACAAGAATTCTATGATTAAATCTCGATATTCAGTTCCAGTCGTGAAAATGATTCCAAAGAAAGACGGCTGAGATGAGTTCATTTAACTGTGTACAATTCTATGGCCTAAGGCATTTTCAGCTCGCTATTCTGTTCTGCTGTAAAATTATCCACCATCCGTCTCTAATTTAGAGAGAATTGTAATTGCGAATAGTATTACCGGCGACGAAGTAAATGAATTTCCTTGATATTGTTTTGGGGTTTTATTTTCTTCTTGGGAATGTTTTGCTTTTGTTTGGGCTGTAAGCAGCAAAATGCTTCAATGGATATCGAGTCGGTGTCTCTTTGAGATTTGGGTAATCTTTCGTTTGGAATTGTTTATAATTACTCTCTTTCTCTTTCAATCGTTAATTACACTGAAGTACTTTGGGTCTTAGGGCAGTTTTTGTTGCTGTGTTGTGGTTGAGTCCCCTGCGGTAAAGTTATTTATGGTATGCGAGGTTACTTCATTCCAAAAATAGCATTAAATTCATATGAAATTTAATTTCAGGTCTCCCTTATTTGCATATTTATTTCTTAATTCTTAACTAACTTAATTTAAATGAATGTAAATGCTTATTAATGAATATTCTTTAATTATTTCTCAGTTAATCTGACAAAGCATGGAAGTATTTTTCAAATTGTTAATTTTTTAGATGCACTTTTTAGCGTGACTTTAATAAACCCATTTCCGTGGAAACTGAGATTTCAACATTTTCAAAATTGGATTTTATTATTATTGAAATCGATTCATTTTCTTTAAAAATATTGTAGAATTATTACATTAACATCTCAAGCACTGTTTGTATAAATTTAATAATTTTATTTTTCAGTTAATCATATTTATTTTACTTGTCAGTGTTAATATTTCACACAGCTCATTATTTTATGAAATTCATCTTTTTTTGCCCCAAACTTAGGTTAGATCTTTTACAAATATTCCGTTTGGTTTTTAAAAATGTAGATAGAAAAAGGATATTTAATTCATTTATATAGCTTAAATTTCTATCTAGAATAGTTTTAAAAAACTAATATGTTAATTAAATTAGAAATATATGTTTTAACAATATTGTTTGTTTTTGGAATTGATCACTTTCGAGCGATTTTATCCCACAGAGGAGTTGATACCAAGTTTGTAAAATGAGCACATTTCCGTTTGTTTTGATGTCCGTCTCGTTGGATGCATTTTCTTTCAAATTTTTTCCCCACTTATCCCCACCATTTTGACCCATATTATTTTATTTATTATTTGAGATTTATGTGTATTGTTGACATGGTTAATTAAATTCCGAGGATTATCTGCGAATACTACGTTACCTAGTTCCAAATAATCGGGTTTTATTTACTTAATAAATTGTAAACATCTCCTCTATGTTTAATTTTACCTCTATTTTAAAGAAATCAATGCTTTCTAGCGTTTGCGCTAAAGCGGGAAAGATTTCCGTATCTGAAGTTTAATTATGCGTTTGTTTCCCTTTGTAATGTGAAAATCCAGTTTCTATTAAAGGATGATCAATATTTAATCAACGACTACCTCCATTACTTATTTCTTGTCGATCTGCTTAACTTAAAAATAATTTCAAAGATTGTATCAGACGTTTTGGTATTATTTTTAACATATGCTAATGTAGATGGACATGGATAAACTTCAAAGACATATAAATATTTGATTTGCACAGTAATCTAATAGAATCTTCGTATATTAAAAAGCCATGGATTTTTAGCCAACTGTTTATAGAAATAAAGGCGGGTTAAATTAACACAAGGAGATTAAATAAGAACGGTAAAAGGCGTACTCAAAAAGTGATGTGTTGGAAAAAGCGGAGAAAGTTTTAGAAAATAATGAGGGATTCTGCATTATATATAATTGTACCATGTACTTGGTTATTTTGTTATTTTTGAAATAATTCATAAAATTAATTGGTAATAGTGTCCTTAGGATTGCTCTATAAAATATTTGTCATGAAAATTCAACAATGGCCTATTCTTAAGGCTTTTCAGCATTTGTAACTAAAAACTGTCGAAGAAAAAGTATTGGTCCCAAAAATCTTATGAACATTTAAAAAATGATTATTTTTAAATAAATGTCCTTTTAGTTTTCATTTTTAAGTAAATATCAATTTTTATTTGTTTTAAAAACTTTGGATATGGTGCTGAATTTTTCTGCTGGCAACAATGACCTGCTGGAAAAAAAGTTTCCGAAATATTTAATTGGTGGTGAAAGAGAAAATATGCTAATTCCTGCCAAACTTTGAAAATTAGATTTTTTTTTTGTCGCTATATAAATAGTTACATATTTTATACTACTGTTTGAAAAAATCTACATACTGTGAAAAATGCATTTAAATTATCTTCCGTCTCTTTGTCCCTGTATATATTTTCATTTAAAAGTGTTCTTGTTTTCTTGAAGTTTTTCAATCAATTATCTAGACAAGCAATAATTTTTGACAATCTTTCTTTTTTACTTAAATAAACTTCTAATTAATGCCTTGTTTACAAAAATATCAGACCAGAAGCTCGGAGCCAGACTATGTAGACAATAATAATATAAAGATGCATGTAAAATGAAATTATATTAAATATCTGGAGGAAAGAGGAATTTTATTACATTTACTTTTTTTTCAAACTCCTGAATTTTTTTCCCGCTTCAATTTGAATACGAAATGGTAAACAATTTAATTACTGTATTTATAATTTTATTTTGTAAAATATTAAAACAGAAATGCATCTTATGAATGCTATTGAGTTTCTACTCCTTAACGTTAACATATGAAAATACTTTGTAATGTTTCTTCATAACACATTGCCCTTTTTCGCTAAAATTAAGTCACTGAAATATTTACAATAACCTGAATAGATCTCCATTAAAAATCTTTAGCCCAGAAGTATACAAATACATTTAATTCAAGTATTATAAAGAAGACTTTACTACTACTATCTTTAGGCAATAATAATCAGAGCTGGAAACAAATAAAAAAGCGCCACCTACAATTTTCTTATTTCCGTAAACGACTTGCCTCTTTCCTTAATGAAAATCGTCTCAGCCATTCGTCTGCCATCAATAAACAGGCAATAGATAGTCTTCAGCTCCGAAATGAGGCACTGATGCGCTTTCCATTACGCCAAACAAAACCAAAACCCCCATTTTAAATGGAAACTAGGTTTTGTTTGATACATCCAATCTTACTACTACCTGCCTGCTTGGTGTTTGCTTTGCATTCCCTACCTCTTTTAGGTTCCAGGCAATAAAAACAAAGGATCGTGTGTCTGCTGACGACCAGATAACAACCCAGAGAAAACGTTACTCGTTAGCGCAGAAAAGGCCCGAGGATGTTTAGCGGTGCCCACTTAAGGGAGATTGCTGTTTCACTTGACTCGCGCCGAATTGAATACCTCAGAGGAGATGCATCGAACAGTTCTCCTTAAGAATTGTTTTAATCCTGCCCACCTATTGCTGGGGATGCATATCTTTCTTTTTATTTCTTTCTGGAGGATTGAGTTTGCATTAGAATTTTCGCCTCGTTGGATTTGTTGGATGGTTGGGGTTGCTATTTAGGATGAACAGCTTGTCGTTAGAATTAAATTCCCGACATAAGAATATAATGGAAAAGTTTATTGTAATGGCGTGGAGGAACATTTTGAAATGGGACAGATAATATAAAATGTTTGTATTAACTATAGTTGGGTATTATATAGATTTTATAGTAGTTTTATTGATTTTCTATAAATTTCGTATATTTTAAATGGTGGTAATGTATTTTAATTAATTGCCAATAAATTTTTATACTATCCAAATGAGATGCAAATTTACTGGAAATGTATGAAAATGTAACCATTGATGTTTTTATGAGTAGGTATGTAATGACCTTTATATTGTGAATCGTCGCTAGCCTTCCCTGCTAAAGACTTTATACATTTTTTTTTTTAATATTGTAATTATTATTTAGTAATTTAAGCGTGCTATCGGGTTCTGCATAATGATGTCTGTGTACATACAAGTATAATTATGTGTACATAATTATATCTTTTCAGAAATTATCTATCCCTTTTAATTGATTTTGAACAACAAAGAGCAATCAAGGTTATATTTAAGTTTCTGACCCCTCCCCATTTCTATTGATTAACGTATTTCACAGTTTTATGTTGCGAAGCATACCTAAATGATAGTACAGTACATAACGATGTAACATCAGGATTTAAAAGACACAATCTAAATTTCATTCAGAATGCCAAATGCAGAGCTAAAGAAGGTTAGGTGATCGAACCAGTGACATTAACTGCCCATAAAGCTGAAGCTTCCCTCTCTGAAACAATGGATTAAAATGACCAAATGAGCACCAATACGTGGCATTACATAGTCTTTTATGTGTTTTTTTTTTTTTTTTTTTTGCTATATTTTCGAAAATAATTTTTTTAATTTGTCAGTGTATGACACAAGCGCAATGGATAATTGTTACAACAATAATTGAACTAATCATTGAACTCAAATGATCTCTCTCTCATCTCACAATAATATGTGCTTTGAGTCGTATTTTCTTCCCACTTCTTTACAAAGCTTATTACACCATGAGCAATTCTTATTAATCTAGGGCTTATATCCTTTATATCAGTTTTCTCTTATTAGTTAAACTATACATGCACTGAAGTCTTGAATGGCCTGTATTTCTACTGCCGCCACAGTTACGGGATTTCAGGGTTAACGGTTCGGCTGATAGATTCCTGTGTGATTAATTTTTTTACCCCGTTCCGATGGTCTGTTCCTTTTACGGATATGGTCGTTAATCTTTCAATTGGCCCATTGTAGAACTACTCTCGCCTGTGGAAGTCCATCAGGAGCTTCCCACAGACTGTCGATAAAATGAACGGACATTAGTGAACCCCGGAAAATCACAAGTGAGGGAGAAGAGCGCAAAATGCGCTGGACTGAAGGTGCGCACTGGCCTTCGAAACGGGGCTTTAGATTTGCTTTCTTAAACCAAACGTGATCTCATTGGTAGGTATTAAAGTTTTGAGAATGGGATGCCTGCTAAAATGGTGAATCTTGTACACTATACTTACGACATTTATTACTTAGTCAGTCATTGCTCATTAGACTTTATTCTGCGCTTTCATATAAATGGCCGTTGTGGCCTGGTGGTAAGGTCTCGGCTTCGGAACCGGAGGGTTTCAGGTTCGAAACCCGATTCCACCGAAGAACCGTCGTGTAAGGGAGTCTGTTGCACGTTAAATCCGTCCTGACCAAACGTCCTCCCACTGGTGTGGTGTGGTGTTGAGAGGGAGGTGCCAGCTCAGGTGTCGTCCTCGTTATCTGACCGCGGTTCAAAATTACGAGGTCCGTCCCAAAATGCTTCAAAACGGGACGTTAATATAACTAAACTAAACTGCGCTTTCATATTGTTTAGCTCTGTATGCATCTATGGTCACCAAAGTATTCGTGAATATTTACGGTATTTCTTCATTTTAATTTGTGATATCCATGTTTGTTAATAAAAAAAGAATTTAAACTAAGCAATTCAAAATTTTTAACGTGTAACAAGAAAGAAGTTGGATTAATCATGATATAGTTTTTCTTCTGTACGCTGAATAGTTATGATGGCTTCTTATTTGGACTAATTTAAACTCATTTATTTTAGATATTACCTACCTAATATTTGCTACTTCTTTTTGGTTGAAAGAATATTTCGTAACATGAAATTGTTTTAGATTTTATTCATTATTCTTTTATTTTATTTTTAAATTTTGCTTTTAATTGCAAAACGACACATGCGTTTAATGAAATATGTAAAATCATCGCAACGTGCATGAGTATAAATATAGTAATGAAAATAATAAAAAAATATAGTATTAAAACGTACCTTAAAATATTTTTATAAATCTATTAAAATTAGAGGGAAAATTGTATATAGTACATGCACACTGAAATAAAATATTGTGTCTGAAAAATTTGATTTTATTACTTTTATAAATTTTAAAGTGGTGTACGAGTAGTAATGCTAAAATACAATAATATGTCCTAAGTTATTGAGTGAAAATATTAAAATCTCCAATATTTTTTAATCAAAATCTAATTAAAATTTTGAATCACCTGTTTCCAAAGACAAAAAAGCTAGTACAAATCAAACTTGATAAGAGTTTTGAATGATTTTTTTTTATCATACGCGTCACAGTTTACAGTTAATATAAAGCTTGTCATTAATAAATAAATAAACCTTCTGTGGTTCACGAGATATGAAGAGATTTTTCCTTTTGTACTTTTTAACTAAAAAGCTCCTACTTCCTAAACTAAAATCCAATTTTGCATCTTCTCTGCACCAGAAGGAACTAATTCGTAAGTTCATTGTTCTTAAATTTGCTTGTCTTAAATTGAAGAATATACCATCGCTTCTACAAGTTTGCGTATACCGAAGAATTGTCAAATATGTGTTGGCAGTTCTCCGATTTCTACAATTTTCTTTATATGTATATATATAAAAAGAATTACTGACATTCAATCGACTCAACTTTTAAATTATAAAACCAAACATAACTTCTATCTTCCCTCATCTGAAGAAACCCAATAAACAATCATATTTACTTTTCCAGCTTATCGAGAATGCCTCATCTCCCTGCGGTGCACCTCATTATTTTGGGGAACAAAGTAATTAAAAGCAAACCAAAATTAACAAGAAGAAACGAAGAGCGCACGTCCTTTTCTGTCTTTGTAAGATTTAAGGAATTCCCCAAAGTTAATTTGCATTCTCCCTGGCTTCTTTGACTAACGGTGTATAATGAGCATTTATTCTGTTTGACAGAGCGGCTTTTCTTTTTGCGCCAAATGCGCAACCGTTTTCTTTGATAATCCCAGAGAAACAGTAATTGGATTGCAGAATGCACCGGGCTTTCAGTCCGGGAGAAAAGACTGGTTTCGGCTGTACCGATAGGTATTTTTATTTTATGATTCAATTATATTTATTTATAGTGGGATCCTTTTGTATTTTTTAATCTGGGAATGCTGTTTAAGGCTTACCGCATCTTAAGCGAACAAATAGAGCGGGTTTTGTGTCTTTTCTGGACGTTTAAATCGAGTATCTTAAACTAAAGACCGGATTGTAAGTGAGGATTTGTTTCTGTATTATTATTATTAACAAAAGATATTGTGCACCTTGTATTGTGTGACCTTGACGGCGAAACGTTTGAGGAATACTTGGGCACGAAACCCTTAACCTAAACCCCTATATCTGAAAAACAATTTTTAAAAAAATAAGTAATAAAAGTGTTTTTATCTTTGAGAATTCAATTTTTCTCATAAGTATGTTCACAAAATTGTTTTAAAATAGTACTAACAAAGTGAGAAAAAAAGAAAGACTAAAAAATTTTGAATGCCTTGCGTGAAATTTTTGAACATTGGATAATATTGTGAAATCATCATAATTTTTGGACATTTTATCTTTAGAAGGTTAGTTTAATTATAACAACGCATCGCTTTGAAGCAATATGAGGGCTGCTTTTGTACGAACCTCGTAATTTTACGCCTTATTTAGATGACGAGGATGACACTCGGGCCAGTTTCCTCTTTCCGATTTCCATACCTTACCAACTTGCGGTTTCCGAAATCAAGTTTAACGTGCATTAATCCTGCAGACCCTGCGACCAAACTTCAAATAGATCGCTTAAACTAATATAGAGATCAGAAGTAGATTAGCTAAAAAAAATTTCTCTCAGTTTTTTCAAAATAATTAAGTAAAATTAAACTTTTAAAAGTTGTCTTGATTTGTAAAATGCCCATGTAATAATTCATATCTGCTAAACTTCATTTAATTTTATATTAATGTATTCTTCATTTTTTTATTCGTTTTTTACGTATAGGCATGTCTGGAGTTGTGAACCATGCGGTTCCAGTTGTGAACCATCCTTTTTGTTATAAAGAAAATCGGAGAATATATTTTACATTCGAAACCGAATCAAGGTAATTTAGAATGTACAAGTCTTAAAAATCTGAGTTAAAAAATATTTGTTGATATTTTACGAAATTTTTTATTTTATTTCATTAATACGAAAGTCAGAGGCCGGGATAGCATGGTTTGTAGGGCGCTGGATTCACATCCCTTCGGTTGTGAATTCGAACCCCGCCGGCCGAAGACTTTCCGCTTGTGTGGTGACTGGCGCACGTATAAATCCGTCGTGGTCACAAACTCCCCCATGTCGAGAGTAATACCACTGGGGGTACTGGATCAGAGGTGATCGTTCTCAGGATCAATTCTAAATTACGATCTGTGATGAGTGAATGAAATGCACGAATGAAGTCCGCCCCGTAAAAATGGTTGTGACGCGTGAGTAGCTAAGATCTACTCTTGACCCTAGATGGCGCTACTGAAAAGGCTTAAAATCGCTGACTTCGTCAGCGGGCTTGTCTATGACAAGTGCCATTAGAAACAACAACAACAATAATACGAAAGTGAAATAGAGTGGAGTATCCAACTATTGTTGGTTTTCGCATTTTATTGCCACTAATCGTTCATTATATACAGTTATCAGTGTCAGAGGCCTTATTTATTATAACTTTAAAACCATTCCCTCCCCCTTCTATTCTGTCAAACATATTTATATAATGATATTCTTTATGTTTCTTATTCAGATAATGTTTTTTTTCAAATTCTCTGTTATTTCCAATATATATTTCAAGAAATAATAGCCGATTGGAGATGACGCTTCAAACTGAAATATAGTTAAGATGTATCTCTGATTCACTCGAAATATATGAATGCGAGCTGAAAAGCATCTCACGCTGAAACAGCTTGTTTGCAATTTTCCTTCTATAATGCCTCTCCGTATGCTGTTTGTTAGTCAAAATAAGGTTTCCGTTTGTGTTCGCGTATCTGTATTTTATTACATTCCATATCTTCTTCGTATCTTAACGGAAACTATTTTGCTTTGAAGAAGCAAGTTTTTGAAATAAATATCGCCTGAATTTATTTTTCTCTATTGGCTTCCATGTGAGAATTTGAAGAAGAATCCTTTATATTCCTTTCTCAATTCCATTTACTGATGTCTCCTAGGATTCCCGCTTGAATTTTTATTCTTATTTCGTCCATGTTCGCCATTTTTTCGCCAATCATATGAAAAGATAGCTTCTCGAATCCATAAGGAATTACAGAAAGAGAGAAATAAGTATTTTTCTTTCCCGCTCTTTATTATACAAATGCATACTTACCCGCGTTGCGTGACTGATTGCGAATTAGAATATTTTACTGTTTCAAATTATTTCAAATTGGAAATGTTCGAAAGTATGGAAATTGAAATGCTATTGATATATTTTTTTGTGTTTGTTTGTTTGTTTGTTTGATGAATATTCTTTTCTGACTGTTGCGGTATCGTTTATTTTAAAAGATTGAGAACAAACTTACTAAGAAGTTGACCTCTCAGTGGATTGTAATTATAATTCTTTTTTTCCTTATGTGCGACGAAACTTATTAAAGAATATTTAGGTTTGTTCATCTCTGACATATTAACTTGCTTTAATAAAAAGGCTTTTTAATTTTTATTTCATTAAGACCACAAGAAAAAATGCTTCAAAAAACCAGTGTAATTTACAGCTTTTTTCTAGTCGGCAGTACTGGACTTAATAAAAAAAAATTGTGAACAATGTTAAATACTTCAAGTTATGTACTTCATACCTCGTTTTTCAAGTATTAATTCAGCAATGCAAAATTAAGTATGACATTTTCAGTCATACAAGCAACATGAAAAGTTTTTGCAGTCACAAGTAAAAGGTATCAATTTATTTATTCTTTTTGCATTTATCGTACACATATTGTAAATTGATTTAATAATATATTCAGTATGTAACCTATCGGCAACAACAGCTTCAATTCTATTCTCGTAATATTTCAGAAGACATGTTGTTATTATTCTCGCAATATTCTAGAGGATATGTTGTTTAAAGGTAGTGTGGTGTTTTAGGGCTTCAGTAATATATAGAAATATTTTGGTATTTTAATTTATTTTTTAAGTGTACTTCACTTCCTTTTTTAAAATAAGTTTTAAAATTTAAATAAACTAAGAAATTTGACTACTACAAGCAATATAAAAAGTTATTGCTGTCACTAGTGAAAAGTGTTAATTTATTCTTTTTGCATCAGTCATATACAGGTTGTAAATTGATTTAATAGTATGTATCCTATTGTAACAACAGCTTCAATCCTATTCTCGGAATATTATAAAAGACAAAATCGGGCATGTTGTTTAAAGGCAACACTCGGCTATTTAGGACTTAAGCAATATATAGAAATATTTTAGTATTTTAATTTTTTTTAAAGTGTTCTTCTCTTCCTTTTGTAAAAAAAAAAAAAAAAAAAAAAAACTGTTTGACAAAAATATTAGACTACGTCATTAGTTTCTCAATATTCCGGCACCAATTATAAGTCCGGCAATTTCAGAAGGGTGATTGGGGAGTTTCAAAGGTGAAACAAATCGTTACATGTTGATGTCTGTGACCTAAACATGATGTCACTTATATATTATATTTATTATATAATTAATTATGTAATCAATAGTCCTCTATATGATTTTGAATTATATTTGGAATATTTAAGACTTAAAGTACATAGCTTGCAAAAAACATGTATTTTGCCCTTAAAATTAACTTCTATTTATCCTGTGTGTTCATTAATTCATATTCTAATCTGATACCTGCCGGATTATTATTTTTTTAATTAACCTGAATTTAATTTACATTTACGAAAATAATGTGAAAAGCAATAGATTGCTTTTATTTATGTAATTTTAGGAATATGGTTTCATTTTACATTGCTAATTTTCTGAATTCATAATATTTTTAAATATATTATTCTGGCATAAGTGTCGCTGCATTACACGCTGTCAAAATAATAATAAACAGTTTATGTATGAAAATAACGGTGAGTTATTTTAAAATAAGTTTAAAATCAAAAATCGAAGCTAAACGTGTGATGGATTAAACACTTTTCATTAAAGAATAAGAAAAAGGATATTTTTTTTCAGTTGATTATGCTGTTATTAGAAAGCAATAAGATAAGAAAAAACTTTATACCATTATTTAACCATTGATTTAAATCTGAGTAAAGATATTACAAATGATTTTTTGTCTTTTAAACAAACAACTTTCAAAACATTAATTTCGATTTTTGTTGGAAAGCCTTAGCTATTAATAATAATTTAAAAAAAAAACATAGAAAAGAAAAAAAGACGTGAAATGATTATTTTTGAGTAGAAGGGAGAAAAAAAAAATATTACGAAAGTGAAACGGTGGAAATTTGATGATCCAGCACTTTTCACACTTCTTTTTAACCGTAAAGTATCTCTGTAATGAAATGATGCTTACAATCCACTTTTCACTGCAAATATTTTTCTTCTCTTTTCCGTTCGTTTTTTATTCTTTTTGTGATTACGTCTCTAAGCTTCCCACCCTAAAATTGCAGCTCGAAGAAATACCGAAAAGTGTGTAGCACTAGTAGCAGCAGCAGTTCTTCACTGGAAATTCCATTCGTCAACAATGAAAACGAAGTAGATAACTTTTTTTATGTTTTTCCTCCCGATTTTGCTGACACTTCCTTTTTGCTCGTTCTTTATGACATACTTCTTGCCCTTCTTGAATTGGAAAAAACCTGGAACACTCGATTCACCTGCCGCCCCCCCCACCCCCTCTTAGTCTGATACCTAATAAAAGTGTCCACTTGGTTAACAGACGAAAAAAATGGTACAGAGTAGTTGTAGGGAAGCAGGGGAGGGGGATTCAGTAAATAAATAAATTTATCTTTCAACTCCGAAGATTTTCTGGATCAGTTTCTGGATTTGGAAAGAAGAAAAATCGGGAAAAATAAGGTCATGATGGAAGGAAAGCAAAAGATTATGGATGAGTAGGAAAAGGGGGTGGGGAGGAAGGGAACAGGGAAACGGCAGTAAAAAATTGGCTCAACTTAGTTTAAGAGATATGACAGAACGGATGCTGCAGCTAAGGAAATCTGGCATCATCTTATTTTTTTCCCTCTGCCTCCCCCCCCCCCTACTGAGCTATATATGTATGAAATGATCTTGGTAATGGATATTTTTGTCGAAATTAAAATATTTTTCTATGTTCCTTTCATTTATTTTCTTTATAATTATTCAGATGTTGTTTCAAATATGTGCTAAATGAAAATTATTGTGTATCCTGTTTTCTAGCTCTTAATGTAGTTTTAATTTTATTACTAAAAAAGAAAGAAATGCCACAAAGACTTGAATTGGGTATCTTGATTTAAGTTTCAGTTATTGATTTCGTGTCTAGACGATTATAAAATTTGCAATTTGAGATTTATTTCACTTGGATAACTTTTTTCAGTAATAATGCAAATATGTGTTTGCAAAAAATATCTATTAGGCAGTTGAAACTGCTTTCCTTCTTTTTTTATTTTCATATATTTCATACTTAGAATTTAAAATACATAAATTTCATCTGTTATAGAAAGGATCTTTCAATGATTAGCACCTATATATTGGTGTTCTGTCCAAGTCCCGCAATAAAATTTTCTCATTTATTTCAGTGTCTCCTATCTTCATTACGACTTGTATAACTATCAGCATATATGGTGTATTTGCATTAAATAATATTCTAATGTTTCTAATTATATATAATTTTTTTTACCCCTTTACCTTTAAAACCCGAGGACATAATAGATTTTAATTTTTATATAAACTTAAAAGTCTGATGATATGCATGTGTTCTGACAATATTTGGCCAATTTTTTACTAAATAATTATTAAGGGATTAATAATCCGATTCAGCTTTTGAAAATGAATTTATTTATTTTATTTTATTTGATACCTCCGCCGTCCCTTTTTCTTCTCCACACCTTTGATTCCACAAATTCCGCCGTGTTTGTAATGAATTAAACTCTCTCTCTCTCTCACTTTTTTTTTTTTTTGCATTTTTTATGCGCTACAAGTTACTCATATTGCTGTTTCTAATTCCTATAATCATGGTCTTTATTTAATTTATATTAAGCGTTAGAAATGACTTTCTTAATTTAATTATTTTGCATCTCCTGAAATTCCTAAAAATTAATGAAATAACAATGCGTTCATGAATCGCTTTAGAAGTATACGATGCAGTTATGGCATCCATGACTTCTACAAAAATAAAAGGCATTGAGATGTTTCGACTCAACTTCGGACAATTCATTGAATGACATCTGTTTGTTTCCATATCGTGCTATAATGTAAAATCATATGAAATCAGTCA